>NC_090933.1:570277756-570581453 GCF_040938575.1 Ambystoma mexicanum | reverse complement strand
GTGCTACGAAACATAATATTTTCATTGTGGAAAGAGGACATGCCACCATCTCTTAGAAAGGCACAAACAGCCTTATTGACATTGCGCCTCGCTTTCTCCATTTGTGGACCAAATAAAGAAGAACGGAGCCACATTTGTCTTTGCGCAATACGAGAAAAAATTATTTGGCAATTTGGAAACATGTCCATGACCTTCTCAAGTCCTTCCTTCATTGCAAATTGCAAAGAGATTCCAGACACATGCCCTAAACTGTTTCCTCCACAATGAATGATAATTATGTCAGGATGATGCTCTGTCTGTAAAGTAGCACAGAGAGGTACCAAGTCCAGCCACTTCATTCCACGCACTCCATGCCAGAGCACTTCCACATCAGGGAATCCAAGATCTGCAGATATACCGCAACGTTATGCATGCACCTTCAACCAATGTATTCATGAGTCTCCCAAAATCCAGATAATCTGTTTTCGAGCACACACAGCCATAGCTGTCTGTTCTCCTCTCAGGAAAAAGACGTTCTCACTAAATCACTCCTTTCACAACACACCCACTGAACTTTACAGACCAATCCCTAGCTTAGCTCATTCTCATTTTCATGCCTCCCCACCTCAGAAACCATGTATGTAATAAGCGTTGCCTGCAGACTACCGCCATGTCCGCGGACATGTAGAGGATCTAAGCGTGATGACTGTACATTTAAATAGTGTTCCCCATTTCCCCTTTAAGGTGGGCTCTGAAAGGAGCCATTGCTTTTTTTTTTTTTTTGCAGATGCGTGTCAGACACCTGTTATTTTGTATTTTTTTCTTTTTTTTTCTTGTTACTTTACTCCTACAATCATCACATAACCTGCTCCAAAGCAAGCCTTACATTCCAAAAGAACATGGCATTTCCCAAAAAAGATAAAGAAACACCATCTGCTTCAAAATAAGCCGCATTACTGGAAACAATATTCTCGTTACTACAGAAAAACATACCAGCTCTTAACATGAAAGCACGCATGCCGCGATTGATTGCACGCCTACCAATACTTTGATCAGGATAAAAAACAAAACTGTTGTCCCATTTTGCTCTAGGAAGTAATCCAGAAAAAATCACTTTCGCAGTTGGAAAGATGTTGATGACTGCTTGAATCAACTGTTCCAATTCTCCCAACAAAGTAGGTGAACTCACGTAGCCCAAATGGAAAGCACCATAGTGCAAAACTACCACATGGGGACTGTTCATCCTACGCATATCTCTGCAAACTTGGGGAATTGCCTCTACATTGTAGGCAGTCGCAGCGCTCCACACCACCTCCACTCCTCTTACATCAAAATTGTTTGCAACATGCCTACATTGAGAATAGTGCTGTAAACCATGGACACAAATATCTCTGAGCACCAACACCCTGACTGTCTCCACCTCTGCCATATTCACTACACACACTCTCTTTCTACAGAAATCAACAATGTCAACATCTGATTGGCTGATCCCTACAGTCCCCTTTCCATGCTGGATTTGCTGTAAAACCGTGTATATGGGACGCCCACCCCGCGGACTGGTGTGGTGTCCGCGCGACACGTAACTCTTAGCCAGTCCTTCTACCCTTTCCACATCACTCGCGAATCCATTCCCTCATTGGACACAGCTAAGCAGTCACACAACCATCCACCAATCACATCCAAGACATCTACATCTAACTCCATCATCAGAGTTCTGCACTTCAAATGTACTGTTGATCACTCTGAATACAAGTCTCATATCATTGCAAAGCACCTACTACAAAAACTACTGTGCAAGTCTCGAGGATTTCTAATTACAGCTCCATGCATACCCACATGCATGATTACAAAGTAAAGGTATGCATATTTTATTCAGAGTACATGGACAACTCTTATGATTCCATATAAACAAATTAATGCCACTAAATCTGCATAGCAAAAACATACATACGAACGCTCCCACTTTAAATGCAAGACTCCCGATTTTTCATTGAAAAATTGCACTACTTCTTACTATCTCCGGCATAACCTATACATACGTACCAACCCTCCCGATTTATGCGCGAAACTTGATTTTCCATTAAAAAATGTCACAATTTTTTACTGTCTACCGTCTAAATTAATGCGACTCCCAATGCGATTGTATGAGAAAAATAAACGTTCCTGATTGCTGTGGTGACATCTCCCTCTCAGGTGCTCCCGATTTTTCGCATGCCTACTTATAAGAAAGTATTCAAATGTTTCCCATCTACTATAATGACCTATCACTTCCAAACCTCGCTGTTATCTACAACACAGCTGCAAAAAAACAAGGGAATTTCATTAACTTAAAATTGTACTCATTTGTGAAAAAGGTTGAACTAACATACTGCAAATTACATGTAAAGGCTGCACATAGTCAAATGAAATGCACGCATACACTGTGTTGAGATATCAACAGTGAATACTTCCACGAAAGCACAAAAATGAACGTGTACATTAACATCACTGCTATAAACACACAACATTACTAACTTCTTCCTTTTACAATTGCAATGAAGACCACTCTCCTGAAAATCAACAGCATCTACACTACAAACAACATATCGGAAGAAACCTGCTCATTCCACAAAAAAAAGTAAGTACAATATTACCTTTATATTCTTACTGTTCTTCAAAGAGACTGTGTGGGTCATAAATGTAATTTGTGCACAAAAAAAACACATCAATTTCTGAACCATTCTGCCCACAAATCCCCATTTATTAAACAAAGATTAACAGGCAGAATGGCACACAAATCCCTGTTTATTTGGAACACAAATAACATACACAAGCCTTAGAATGTTAGTACTACAAAACAAACACCTGTTTTAATTTTATACCATTATGTTTACTATTAATGCTTCTCCTCACCACTAGCTCACTTTCTACTGTCATCTGAAGCACAGTGTAGTAACATACAAATGAAAAATAGACTTCCCAACTCATTGTAACTGCCCAATGCACATTCACACACCACCACAAATATCTTCCACATCAAACTCATACACGCATGCACACAGCACACATAGATTGTAAAACAGACCAACCCATACCTTCATTCTTTTCAACAGACCCCAAAGAATGCCTACCAAAAAGCAAGTCCGTAGAAAGGAACGCAGAAATAGAGCAAATAAAATTAAAAGTGTCCAAAGTAAGCATCCATCTCTACCAGTGTTTGTACAAAACATTGAAACAAAACAATTAATGCAGTCATTTAGTGAAACAAAAGAAGCTTCAACTACAAAAACTTTGCCTCCTTTATCAAAATGTGGCACGAAACAGAAAATGCTTAACAAGAATACGGCTACCACTACTGCTAACACTGCTCCTATACATCCTCATATACTAGCAAGAAACCATAGTAAAAAAAGTATTTTAGCAAAAATGATCCGCCACAGAGTCCTTCAGAATCTAATAAGAAGAGGAGCGACATCATCCACAACCCTTAAAACCTACCGTAGAAAATTATTTCTAGAAGCTCTCGTAGACAGTGCAATCCTTCTCAAAAGGAAGTTATTTATTTTAGTTTTAAACAGGATAAAACCACTAACAAAACTAAGTACTAAATTGCAAAAGAAACTTCTCAATAAACGGAATGTCAACAAAAATAACTTCTTAAATATTTGCGGAGGTGAATGGAGTCACACGACGACCACAGAACCATATTTTAATGAAGAAGCATACAAACAAAATCAAACAAACACAATTGCCATCCATAGCAGTGGACGAGGATATGAAAAAATCAATAATACCATCATGGAACAAGAAACACTGCTTACAAAACTATCCCCAGAAAACTCAGAATTACCTCTCCATTCTACGGAACCAGAACGTCCAGTATACAAATGGCCGTGCACGTCAATGTGTAACATTCCCAACAAATCTTTCAAATCTTTACGCCAGTTCCTCAATCAGTATGTGAAAGGTAAAGACAAAATCAAAATGAAAGTCCTGCAAAATATGGATATCTGTCCAGGGCGCAAACACACAGGAAAACAAGGACATTCATTAGCATGCATTTCAGGACCTATTTGCAAAAGCACCTTCCATGATATCAAAATGATATCAATACATCATACAAATGTAAGAAATCTTGTGTATAAACTGTACTATGCTAAAAGTCCAGCTTTAGAACTAGCCAATTTAAATAACATTCTTCTGCAAGGTACACCCAAATACCTACAAGAAGAAATCGACCGTATCCAGAAAAAATATTTTGGAAGTGAAAGCCACTTACAAAATGCAACAGCTTTAGAACAGACTAGCAACAATTCTGCACATGGCAAACTTCTATTACACACATACAAAAAAGAAATACTAAAATTTAAAAGTACATCCGCTGAAGTACCAAACCATGTGTGTGTGTGTTGCCGCAGAACATTTACAAAAGTAACACAAAAACTATAGACGTAACATACAAAATAGAAGACAATGAAGATTCCAAATGGTTTGAATTAGCTCTCTACCTTTTAGCAGAAAAAAGTATGAAATAAGTGAACCCGTAATATGTTGACGTTACTGCACTACAAAACTTGACAACAACCAAACTCCTTCACGTTCTATCACAAATAACTTGGAATTATTCCCGCTACCAAAAGCCCTGCAACAACTCAATTTGTATGAGAGGATCATAATTCAAACAGTACACACATTTCAAGCAATAATACGCCTTCAACCAAAAACAGCAACATTACCGCCCTCTGAATTGGTGGACGGCATTCATGGCAAAGTAGTTTATTTGCCATTAGATCTGACAGAAAATGTGCACACTCTAGGAGTGCAACATCCAATAGAGCATTATTTAATTGTCTCAGTAAATGATGTACCAACAAAAGACAAAAAAATTTGGCAACAACTCGTGGACTTACATAAAGCTAGACAAGCCTTGCAATATCTAAAAGGCAATAATGAATACTACACAGAAATAAATATTGAAGAAAGCTTAAGGGAAACAACTGAAATAATTCAAGAATCATCAGAAACTGGTCAATTTCAACTTCTGGATCCTGCTGCAGTATCCACTCTTTTGGACCATTAAACAATGTATCCATTGCACTCTAATGAGAGCACAGATGATGCACTAGAAACTTACCAAATGCGACAAACCAAAGGTTCACCAATGAGCATATGGGAAAAAAATATAGAAGCATGTGCTTTTTCACTACTATTTCCTACTGGCAAAGTTGGAAGATACAATGATATACCCATTCAGATAACAGCATCAGAATACCGCTCATTACGAATGTATTCTGAAGATCCCAGATTTAGACAAAATGTGGAATACATATTCCACCTACTCTTTGAAAGTGAACTAGCAACCCTATGTTACGGAGTTGCACACATATTGAAATCTGGAACCCACTTTAAAAATATGTCAGCTACGCAATTAATACAAAAGGTGCAAGAAAAAGATGACGTTTTAAAATCAAGCATAACTAATTTGTGTGCAAACATGCGTGGTATGAATACTGGTTCTGACGTCACAGAGATGTACGTTGTATGATCAAAAACCTTGGACCACCCACTTTGTTTGTTAAATTAAGTTTTGCAGAATATGCATGGGAAGATTTACATTATTTCCTACGCATATCAAACAACAACAAAACCAACATAGATATACTAACACCTGGAGAATTTTGCTCTCTAGATACTGTTAATGTTTCAAGATATTTCCACCATCGTTTCATGGCTATGCTACACTTTATTTGCAATAACACTGTTCCTGCCCTCAGAGAAGTGCAACACTTCTTTTGGAGAAAAGAATACCAAGCCAGAGGAGCAGCACATATCCACATGCTTTTATGGATTAAAGGTGCACCTAAGTTCGATCAGGACAGTGATGCCACTGTTTTGTAGTTCATCCAAAAATATGTCACTTGTGAAACCCCTTCACAAACGACACATAGTGACCTTCATGGACAAATTGTACAATTTCAAAGACACAAATGTGGCAAATATTATCGTCGCAAATACAAAAACAAAGGGAAATACTACACCAAATGCCGCTTTGCTTTGCCTAGACCAGTTACAGAAACAGGTGAAGTGAACAACTTCATGTCTTCAGTTCGACATAGTGTTAAAGGTAAATCACCTAAGAACACGCATTACATAAACAGAACAGAAGAATCAAAATATATCAATGATTACAATGCAATCATTGCCCTCTTATGGAATGCAAACATAGATGTGCAGTACATTGCAGACAATTCCACTGCAGTTGCACAATATGTTACAGCCTACTTAACAAAAGCAGAAAAAACAGAGCTGCAAGACCTTTGGAATGACCTATCATCAGACAAAACACTATCTCAGAAATTGTACAGCCTAGGCATAAAAATGCTCTCTCATAGAGAATCTGGCGCCTATGAAGCTGCAGATCGTTTTACTGGTGCTGTTTTGTATGGAAAATCTGAAATGTAGTATGGCTAAGTCTTGGTCCTGCTAAATGTAGAAAAAGAATTCTCAAATTATATGAGGACATAGAAACAATAGCCAAAAATGATCCCAACAGCCAAGACATTTTGAAAAACAATTTACTGGGCACATACTACCCGAACAGGAGTACCACTTTGGAAACCATGTATCTATACCACATAGCCCAAAACTTTCCATACAAAAATAATATGAAACCCGATGAAAGCAAAGGTAGATATAGAGTGACAGATTGCGAAGGCAGTTTACTGAAACTTACCAAACAAAGCTTAATTAATCATGTCAAATTGTCATTAAAAACTCCTCAACATAAAGAACAATATTACATGTCCCTGCTACAACTTTTTAAACCATGGAGAAAAGAAGAAGACATACTAGATAACTATGACTACTATGAAGACGCTTTCAAAGCAAATGAAAGCACTATCACTGATGTGAACTTTACGCAGTACAAAACAATGTTGCACAATGAATAACAACACGAAGAGGAACTCCAGGCCCAATTAGATAAGGTCACTTTGGACAGTAGTCAACCTTCTGTAACAGGAAGGCAAGATGCACTGGGACAGCCACTAATAGCAAATGAGGCAGAATTAGCAATGACAGAAGTGGAAAACACCATGTGTCACTATGAAGAAGATACAGAAGACTTAACTGTACTACAATCAAAACTTAACAAAGACCAGCGCACCATTTTTGAAGAAGTAACAAAAGAAATTGCACATGGTGTACAACACGAAAATAAAGAATGTACCTGCCAAAATTACAAACCTATACTGCTGTACGTCAGTGGTGAAGCTGGGTCAGGCAAAACATTCTATCAGCAAGTTCCTTCAACAATTGACAAACAACAAACTGTCAGCTGTTGTAACTGCCCCTACAGGTTTAGCTGCCTACAACATAGGTGGTGTCACTTTACACCGATTACTACTCCTTCTAGTAGAACACCAAAACAAAATAGACTATTACAAACTTTCTACAGAAGCTGCAATGGAACTACGCAGAGAATTAAAAAAATGAAAATGTTACTAATAGATGAAGTGAGCATGGTCTCCAACCTAATGTTGGCTTTGATACACCTCAGATTGCAAGAAGTACTTAAAACAAACTACGAAGAACTCTTTGCAGGAAAACACATTATCGTTTTCAGAGATCTTCTACAATTGACACCAGAGAAAGGTGAACCTATTTTTAAAACCTCAGGACACAAACTCTGCTGTAAAACTGTATGCAGCATAGGAAATGTCAATCTTTGGCAACATTTCCAATACAGATAATTAACAGAAAGCATGCGTCAATCTGCAGACCTCACTTTTTAAAAAAGTATTACAATTGGTGTACTATCTCAAGAAGCACAAACAATATTGAAAACCCGGCCCATCCATGCACTTTATGGTGATAATGCATGTGCTACTGATGTTATGGAACAATTAGCGCACAAAAATGTCAATTGTATGGCCTTAATGCCAACTCTTGCAAGCTGTTCCAAATTCAATGAAACAATGTTAAAAAAAGAAATGTAACCAATAATTGAAATGTGCTCCACAGACAAACTGGACATACATGGTATGACACTACCCATGTGTCAGCAAGCCACAACAAGACTAAATACCTTAGAAAATTCAATCTCCAACACAGCTGGGTTGGAAAAAGTATTAAAATTATCCTTAAATTGTAGAGTAATGCTGAAACCTAACCTTGATGTGGAGCAAGGACTAGTTAATGGGGAACTGGGTACAGTTGCTGGCTTTCAAACATACCCATGTGACAACAACATTCAGTTTGTCAATATTCTCTTTGAAAAACTTGCAGAAGTAAAAAGGATAGGGCGCTCAACAGCTCGATTCCTTCTCTTCAAAGAAATGTATGTACGTAGAAAACAATTTTCTCTAACTCTTGCATATGCAGTCACCATTCATTAATCCCAAGGTCTTACCCTAGACAAAGCATTGATATATATTGGAAACACTGTCTTTAAAGAAGGCATGAGCTACGGAGCATTATCACGCTTACGTACACTTGACAGTCTATTTCTAATCAACTTTGATGCAAGTAAAGTGAACGCTGATATTCCTTGCATTTTAGAGTACAATCGACTACGTTCACTGTACACTACAATCTGAATTCATATCCTGTTCCACAAAAAGGAAAACGTTGTAAAAGAAAACTAATTCAAACAGAAATGCAACAGAATCTGACTGCAAATCATTCAAAGAGAGTAAAATAAGCTAATACTTCATCAATTATCAAAACCAAAGAAGAACCTATTAGTGAAAGTAAATCAGGTACTTCTTCAAAGAAGGAATAAAAACTCTGAAAAAATCACTCGGACACAAAACTATCTGGTCCATTCAAATTTTCAAATGAAACTGGTGTAAGTTGCTGCGCAAATGTAGCAATGAATATTCTATTTCAATTGCCACCAATTGTTAACAACATTTACTTACACAGTACAGACCAATTGTGTTTGCAAATGTTAGTCCTTCATAGAAATGCATCAAACAATCCTGACAACATGTATAGTGTTCACGGAATTTCTACTGTACTTACTACAAGTACTGGAAAACAAAAACATACTAATAAATGAAATCTTCCAGGTTTCATACATGTGGAAACATACATGCACTCTCTGCAGCAATGTGACACAGGAACAAATCCATAATGAGCGATGGGTGTATGTATCCATACCTAATTGTGAATCCTTTCCATTTCAGCAACTTGTACAAAATGCAAACCATGGCAGATTATGTACTATCTGCAATTCAGATAATCACTCCAGTTTACTGATACAAACACATAGTAACTACATAATACTAATGCATCTATTTTACAATGCAGATGGTACCAAAAACAACTGCAAGCTGACTGGATTCACACACGGTCAAGTGTCACTTGGTAATAAAACCTTCACAACAATAGGTATAATCTAGCACGCAGGAGCCACAACCAATGCAGTTCACTACACTGCATATATTAAAAAGAATTGTGGCTGGTTCGAATGTAATGATAGTAGCATTACTCTAAAGCAGAGATTACCAGCAAATCTTACAAATGCTTATTTAATATTCTTAAAGCCAAAATGTTATAACTAATGTGTACTGCAACATTAACAAAAATTATATTAAAAGACTATAAACAGTTAGAATACGCCAACAGGTGTCTAACTGCCCAAGATTGTATAACAACCACACAGGTAAATGAATACCACTGAATTGTAACAAAAAATACACAGTTAGAATACGCCAACAGGTATCTAACTGTTTTAAAAATCTGCAACAAGTCAAAATATAGAACATTAACCAGAAACAACAAGTGAACACTCAAAGGAAATAAAGAAATGGTTTGTAGCATAGCAAAGAAAGTTTTTTTTTTAATCCGACAAGGATTTTTTTTCCCCCAAACCCAATGATTTGAAAAACAAACACAGAAACTGAGCAAAATGCACAGAACACTGGTTTGTAAACTAAATATGAGGGTAAAAAAAAGGCTAAAATGTCTATTATACAATGTAATAAGTCTTTATAAAAGACAAACACTAACATGCTCTTTTCTTTTATCACAGAATTTGAAAAATAATATCTCCTCCAAGTACTAAAATCATGTAAAAAATATATTGAATCTCAACAAATGAAACAGTAAGTATAATTTCACACATTTCATACATATTCGAATCTATACATGTGATCTCTGGCTGTAATATGGTGCAGTGGATGTGGCCAGGGCCTAGAGTCTTGTATGTATAAACTACGGCATACAGCCTACGGCCATGCAACCAACACTGTAGGTCCTACCCACAACCACCGCAGCATATGAAACCCATGGTGGCTTATAACTTCACTGCTTATAACTTTGGTCTTGGGTGCATGGCCTGCGGCCATGCACCTACGTCTCTAGGTCCTGGCCACAACCACTGCAGCATATCACACCCATGCTGACTTATAACTTCAATGCTTATAACTTCAGTCTTGGGTGAATGGCCTTTAGCCATGCACCCAAGACTCTAGGTCCTGGCCACAACCACTGCAGCATATCACACCCATTGTGGCTTATAACTGCAGTACTTACAACTTTGGTCTTGGGTGCATGGCCTTTGGTCATGCACCCAAGATTCTAGGCCCTCCCCACAACCACATGATCGATATTCGATACTACGGGTCTATGTATTGCTGTGATATGCTGCAGTGGTTGTGGCCAGGGCCTAGAGTCTTGGGCCTACGGCCTACTGCCATGCACCCAAGACTCTAGGCCCTGGCCACAACCACCGCAGCATATCACACCCATGGTGACTTGACACACCAAAACACTCCCCAAAACAGCATTTCGCCTCTGTTCGCCGCTGCGCTGTCGGCGGATCCAAGATGTCGGGCACATCCAAACAATCTGACGCACATCACGCCTCACTCCAGACAATCGGAGGACACATCGCGTGTCCGCGGTAATTTCGCAAGCCCCTTAGTCAATCGTTATCTTGTCCGCGGAGCGAACAGGGAAGTGTGTCCGCGGAGCGAACTTAGATATCACTCATTTTATTAGACATACTTTTTGGTCATTTTAAAGAAAACTACTGGATGGATTGACACCAAATTTACAAAAGCACACTTTCGGGACCAAGCTCCTGCCGCAAATTTGGTGAAAATCCGTCCAGCGGTTTGGGCTGTGGGCATGCACAAAGTTTTTCCCCCATTCAGTCTATGGGGAAAAAAAGTTGTTTTGGGACCCCCCCTATAACTTTTCCCCCTCTGGACCAAACATCACCAAACTTTGCAACAAAAAAAAAAATCACAGTGGCCCATATACTTCTTTTGCAATGTTTGGTGCAGATTCGTCCAGGGGGAGTGGAGTTATAAGCCGCCCAAAAAGTGCTCTTCCTATGGAAACAGCAACTTAACCATAACTACACAGCCACTACCTTGGCCGTGTAATAAAGTGATGCAATTAGTCCAATCATAAACACGCCCAATAACATCAACGAGTGGAGTGTTTATCCATGGCTACTCCACCACCTGCCCGTGCGTGGCACACCTATCCATGGATTTAAGTGACACCCTGTGCAGCTGTGGCTAAATACTGGCAAATGAAACTGTGTGCACACATGGAAGTGTCACAGCCGTGGCTGTACAACATTTTGAGCTCAGCAGTATCACAGACACATGGAGTGTTATGGGGGGATTTGGGGAGAACAAGGGAATATAGGAGGACCTTAGGGGAGTGGGGGTCCCTTGTAGACATGTTAGGGACACTTGGCTAGAGTTTGGGGGAGTGTTAAAATATGTTTTTCTCACCATATTTCTGAATAGTCGCGGCTAGAAACGCCCACCATGGGTTATTGGTAAAAAGGTGCCTGTGCATTAACGGCTTTTGTTATCTTATTGGTTGTTCCTCTAGACGTGGCCATACTTATAGCCACATTTAGTGGACCATACATTTTCTGTACAATAATAATATTGTCATGTGGATGATACAGTATATAATTTGGTTTGTGTTTGTTATTTTATGTGCTTAGGTGTTGCCTTGTCTTATTTGAACTTTTGAAGGTGGGCATAGTTTGATTTTGAGTTTGCACAACATTTACATGTAACCGTGGCTACAAGGTGAGTCTTACAGCCATGTTAAATAGCCACGGCTATCATAGAAGGTGAACCTAAAAAGAAAAAGTGTTCTGTGTGTTTCATTGTTTGTTATTGGTTTTTGCTACTGTTGTACTTGTGTAGTTGTCTGTGATAGGTTGCAGTGTGTCAGCCATTTTAGTAGCTTGTTTACTGTACAGTCCTCTTTTTGTGGTATTGATTTTAGTGAAAATAAAAGCCACCATTTTTTGCAGTTGTATCCTTTTGATTACAGACCTCACACTCTACACATCATGAGAATGTGTCTATTGTGAAAGTAAGTTTCAATACATATTTGAAGGTGTTTTTGCAGTCTTGTGTGTGATAGTTATATTAAGCAATGTTAGGCAGAATCATATGCAGTGCCCTTTGGGAACACCACACACAATTAAGACTACAAGTGCAAGTACAAATTCACCTTTGGTATAAGCCTGTACTACAAAGTAAAGTGGTAGCCATGGCTGAGCAGCCAGACTTATCTCAAGAGTAAAGTGAGCAGTATCTGAAGTTACACAAAGGACGGCAATTGCTATGGTTCAAATAAACACTGACTCAAGGTTTCTGAGTAAAAGAATATACATTTATTTACACCATCAGTTGTAAAACAGTTCACTAATGTAAAGCAGCAGAAAATCACAATCTTATTGCACTATACACCACCCAATGAATTCTGGACAAGTTAAGCTCAAAATGAAGTGTGAGCAAAATGGCACTGCAGCAATTTACAAATGGAGGGAAAGACAAGGTTTTGCAAAATCAAGCAGCACCAACAAGTAAGTAGGCAGGGCAATCTAGATAAGGCTTACCACAACTAGGATTCAAATAAATAGGCCTGTGCCAATGTTAATGGTACAGAGTCTTTGCAGAGGATCACACAGTTCAGAGTAATTTGCGGTTAAGTCTTTGCCGAGAGTTTGGAATGAAGTTGGTCTGAAGTAAAGTTATTTAAAACAGTAGATAAGGACAAGCCCTTCGATTAGCGAAAGATTTCAAACACTTTCACCGTGATCGGGCGGAACCTAACGACCGGATTTGAAATGTACCTTAGTAGAAGAAGAATGCTGTAGCTGAGGCAGAGGTTCCTGGCAGGTCCTGCAGGCTCAAGGTTCCTGAACCGACTGTCGGACTGACAAGAAGGAGGAAGAATGGAGGGTCCTGCACTGCCCAGGGAAGAAACCGGCAGCAGAGCAAAGAAACAAATAAAAGGTGTGCTCCTTAAAATCCATACAGGGTCCGGTCCTCCTGGCTATCCAGTTCACTGCAGCGGTGCACAGCAAATTCAACCAGGGGAGGAAGGCCTTGCTTGGTGTTTGGCAAATTAGTTGGTCCCATCAGCTCAAGGGAAGAAGATTCCTTGGAGATCTTTTCTGTCGTTGAAGTTTAGAAAAATTGGACCCGCAGTATCGCTTCACCGGGAGGTTCAGTAGTTGCAGTCATCCTCTTCCTTCAGCTTCTCTTCGGTTCTCTCAATCCAGTGGTGACCCTGCCTTCCAAGTCCCAGAGACCCACTTTTTGTGCAGTTGTCCCCCGACACACAACCTGGCTGTCAATCACACAGCAGGGTGGCTGTCCTGGCAGGACAGTCACCTAGCCAAACAAACAAGAGTGCGACTTGGGTCTCCAGAGGGACCCTGTGCAGGGGGCCTAAAACCCCTCCCTCACATCCTGTCTACCTAGACTCTCAGGCGCCTAAGGAGGGCTTCTGTGCAGAAGCCCGCCAAAGGACGGTGAACAAAGGAACCAAACCTGGTTTGGCGCACAGAGTAAAACACGAGAAAGACTTTTACAAAAAGAAATGGTGAATTAACCCAGCCAGAACCAAATAAAATTAAAAGGGTCCAGCAAATTAAAGTTCAAGGCTACTAACATAGCCTAAAACAGTACCAAGGCTATTTACATAGTCTGCAGTAGGGAAAAAATTGTAGATAGCAGTGCCACCAGCCAAATAACAAAGAAGGGGAACAAAATAATGTTCCATGAGAAACAAACAAAAAGGGGTAACTATTAGTCCTTTCCAGTACTCTATGGAAGTCAGGTTTTACTGGGTCTGTGAATTTAAAAAGACTAATAAAGTCAATGGCAACTTTACATGTTCTGGGAGACAGTAGTCAGTCCCAGAAAATGGAGTTTAAAGTGGGAAGTCTGAAAAAGACAACCCTGTGTCACTGCACTAAAGGTTCTGTGTGACACACAGTAAAAAGATGATGCCTATGGAGTAGGTGGGGCTCCACAGTCTATGAACACAAAAATGTAAAACACACAGCAAAACATATCTAAGAGTGGGAAAAAAGACTCACACTCTTACCAGGTGAAAAAATAAATCCTAGAAATCCAGCAAAGCTGCTGAGGGACTCAGTAGGTAAGGGAAATTAGCCATTCTGGAGAATTCTCCCTAACACTCGCCCCTCACCCTCCAGACTAACGGACATGAGGATTTAATCCACTCCTGGATGAATCTCTTCACTCAAGTCGGTTATAAACATCCTAGAGAGACCATCAGCATTTTGGTGGTGACAACCTGACCTGTGCTCAATGGTGAAGTCAAACCCTTGCAGGCAGATTGACGATCTTAGTAGTTTTGGTTTCTCCCCTTTCATTTGCATTAACCATCTCAAGTGTTGGTGGTCTTTCTGAATCACAAACGTAGATCCATACAAGTATGGTCTAAACTTCTTCAGATAACACACAATGGCAAAACACTTATGCTCTATGGTTACCCATCTTGTTTCTGGTTCCTACAGCTTCCTGCTGATGAAGCAAATGCGGTGCTCCCTAACTTTCTCATCCAGTTGACTAAGGACTGCACCTATACCTGTATTGGATGCATCTGTCTGCACAATTAAGAGTTGGTTATAATCAGGAGCTCTTAGGACTGGACCTTGTCAAAGGGCTTTCTTCAGGTTGGCAAAAGGCTTGAGTGCACTCCTCATTCCATCTAAACTTTTATGGGAATATTGGAGAGGAGACTACATTCAAAGTAGAAGCTATGGTCCCATAGTTCTCTATGAACTTCTTGTAGTACCCAGTGAGACCTAGGAACGCTCTCACTTGGGTTTGAGTAGTAGTGGTGGCCCAGTTTTGTACAGCTTGTACTTTGCTAGGCAATGGCCTTATTTCACATCCTCCTACCTCATGACCAAGGTAGACCACTTCGCTCTGACCAATTTGACATTTGCTTGCCTTTATGGTCGGATGGGCCTGCTCAAGAGCCTGCAAAACATATCCTAAGTGATCAACATGTTCTTTCCAAGTCGGGCTGAACACTGCATTGTCATCCGAGTATGCCATGCAGAAGTCCTCCATCCCATCCAGAACTTGATTGATCAACCTTTGGAATGTAGAAGGTGCATTTTTTTAATCCAAAAGGTATAACCTTAAACTGGTAGAGGCCTGCTGGGGTTGAAAATGCAGTTTTCTCATTGGCATGGTCTGTCAGGGTTATTTGCCAATAACCTGACGTCAGATCAAGTGTACTGAGGTACTTGGCTGCACCAAGTTTATCCACCAGTTCATCTGTTCTTGGTAAAGGATGGGCATCAGTCTTAGTGACTGTATTTAGATCTCTATAGTCCACACAGAATCTCAACTCATTGGATCCTGCCTTTGATACTAGAACACCTGGACTAGACCATGGACTTGTAAATGGCTCTATTACCCCGAGATCAAGCATTTTGGTGGCCTCCTCCTTTATGTGAGTTCTCACATGTTCTGACATTCTGTAACCTCTGCTTTTTATAGGTAAACAGTCACCAGTTAGAATGTCATGCTGGCCCCAAGGGGTCAAGCCTGGTGAAAGTGAAAACAGGGAGGCAAACTGATTTAACATAAACGTGCACTCATCCTGTTGTTCAGATGTCATATTAGAAGAGATGAACTCCTTCTATCTTCTCATATAAAGGTTGGGCTCTGAGTAGGTCAGGTAGAGGTTCACTCTCCTCCTCCTCTTGAGCTGAAGCTAGAAGCAAAGCTCCCACTTCTGGTCTCGAGACATATGCCTTCAAACGGTTGGTGCGAAAGACTCTGGGAGCCTCCTTAGGTCTACCTAAGTCCACCAGATAGTTCACCTCCACAAGTTTGGCCACTACCTTGAAGGGTCCTGTCCATTTGTCCTGCAAGGCCCTCTGCCTTGCTGGCACAATAACTAGTACAAGCTATTCTTGAGTAAACTCAACTATGTTGGCCTTCTGGTCCTGCCAATGTTTGACCAGAGCCTGACCTGCTTTCAAGTTATCGCTAGCTTCTACCATCATGTGTGACATTCTTCTCCTGAGACCTATCACATAGTCAGTCACTCTGACTGGCTTGGGGGAAGGAGCACTCTCCAGCGCCCCCTTAATCAGGGCCAAAGGACCTGTGACTGGATGGCCATAAAGAAGTTCAAAGGGACTGTATCCACTCCCTTCTGAGGGACTCCTCTATAAGAAAAGAGAAGGCATGGCAGTAGAAGGTCCCACTTTCTTTTAAGGGGTTCTTCCAAAGCACCTATCATGCTCTTCATAGTACGATTAAACCTCTCTACCAGTCCATGTGTCTGTGGATGGTAGGATGTAGAGAATGTGTAACTGACACCACAGTTTTTCCACATGGCTTGCATGTAGTGGGACATAAAATTGGATCCCCTGTTGGATATCACTTCCTTAGGAAACCCGACTCTGGTAAAAATACCAAGTAGAGCCTTAGCCACAGCCTGAGCTGTGACAGTCCTCATAGGCATTGCTTCTGGATACCCAGTGGCGTGGTCTACTACAACCAGGATAAACCTGTAACCTGAAGACGAGGGAGGGTCAAGGGGTCCAACAATGTCGATGCCCAACCTCACAAAAGGAACTCCCACCACTGGAAGAGGCACCAAGGGTGCCACATTCTTGGTTCCACTCTTGCCAGTGTTTTGGCAAGTGTGACGGCTCCTACATAATTTGTCAACTGTTGCACCCATCTTAGGCCAGTAGAAGTATAAAGAGAACCTTTCCTTGGTCTTTTTGAAATTCAAATGACCAGCCAAAGGTATCTCATGGGCCAACTGTAGGAACTGGAGTCTGTTTTCTAGGAGCACTACAAGTCTTTTGCAGTCACCAGGGATAGACTTAGTCAGTTCACTGTAGAAGAGGCCATCTTCCCAGTGCATCCTATGCTTCCCATCTTCTTGCCCATCAAGCTGAGAAGCTGCCTGTTGTCGAAGACCTTCAAGAGTAGGACACTCTCTTTGCCCTCTGCTGAAGACTGCCCTGTTGGGTCCACCTTCTGCCAGTATAGACAGGTCAACAGGATCCAGATCTCCAACTAGAGTAATGTCTTCTTCTAGATCTGACCCTTCAGAAGCTGGCTCTCCCACACAGGGTTGTATCTCACACTCAGCCTCTGCAGGTGGAGGAGTCAGAGGTGTGACTTTGGACAATCTTGGGGATGTCCTTGTTGGTAGCAGAGGGGTGTTATCTGCTTTCTTCTTGGAGGTCTTGGGTTTCCCCTTTGCCTCTTTCTTTCCTGAAATAGCAGTGAGCAATTCCTGTGAACTGGGGGTGATTGTTCTCTCTATCAATACCCCTGGAGAACCTCTCAAGGTCCTCTCCGTTGCAGGTCTAGTGAGCTCCTGTCTCCTCTTACTGGGAGACCTGGGAGTACTGGACACAACTCCAAGAGTTTTCATGTCATTACCCAACAGGACTCTCCCAGGCACTTCTCTCTGCACACTAACATGTATCTTGACAGTCATGTCATTGCACTGGATGATAGCTGGTAACTGGGAAAGTATTTGCACAGGGCCTCCAGCTAACTTGGTTAGGTGTTTGGGTGCCTTATCAACATCCTCTACCTTGATCAATGATTAATCAACTACAGTTATGCTTCCTCCAGTGTCTCTGATAGCAGGGGCCTCCTGGCCATTCACAAGAACACTATCTCTATAATACTATTTAGTATTATAGGGATGGAATTATAGACATCTATATTATGTTGTTCCCACAAACCCAGGGACACTAAAGAAACACTAGCTGAGACTCTCATGGGTTCATCGGGCAGTAGGTGAAAGTTTCCACTTGCCATAGGTACTTCTTTCTCTGGGGAGAAGGCTAAGGAGATAGTGTGGACCCCTGACGGTTTACCCTTACATCTGGGATCCCTTTCACATGGTCAGTTGACACACAAACATAACATTTCCCAAATGTTTTGCTGAATGGGGGCTTGTTCTAACCTCCATCTGGTTTGGGTTCAGATGGTTCGCAGCCTGATTCGGTTTCCCGTGTGGCTTACCATTATTGTTTTGTTTGGGGCCCTCTTTTGGATTGGAGGTATTATAATTCTCCTTGTTATCTTTCTTTGGCTGCTTTCCCTCATACTTCTTCTGAGTTGCCTCCAAATCCTTGTGAGTAGCCCTTTTGGTAACCTATCAGTCTCCACAAGACCAACCAGACCACAATACGCAAACATGCCCACAGTCCACAGAGTTAAGAGGGCCCGAGCTGGGGTGTTACCTTCCCTTACCTTTCAGCTCTGCAATGGAACACACTACCACCACCCTTAAGAGAAGAAATCTCCCACCTAGCATTCCGCAAAGCCATGGAAACTGTGCTTGTCACTTAATTCCTGCCCAAACGCAATGCTTTGAAAGAAAATTGCACTAAATCCCTACATATAGGGAGGATGTCAGAAAGTATGTATCCTGTATTATGCTCTGCTCGAGTAGGCTATGCCAATTGTATTGTACACCCTGTATTGTATGTAACTAAGCCTGCCACAAGTAACAGCGTTGCGATGCCCCTGGGCTGTATGTGTGCTAAAAAATGCAAAAAATAAATAAAATAAAATAAACAAGTCAGCAGCCTTAGCTAACTTCTTTGGATCTATCACATTAGAATCAGCCAAGTGCTGTCGTAGCTCAGAAGAGCAGGCATCATAAATTAACTCCAACATAACAAGATTTCTCATACCTTCATAAGTGTTTACTCTGTAACCCTTAACCCAACCATCTACATTTTTCAAACATTCACATACCCAGGTAGCCTAAGGGGTACCGTCATGCTTTTTGAGGGTCCTAAACCTCTTAAGGTACTGGGAAGGGTGTTCCCAAATCTAGCAATGAAAACTCGCTTCACACACTCATAATCCATCCTAGCCACCTCCCAAAACTCCATCACAACATCTGATGCAACAGTGGGTAGACTAGAGAAGAGCCAAGGAATCAACTGATTCCCTGTAATGTCTTGAATCCCATGGTTATACTTAAACATTGCCAAACAATCCAAAATATCAAGCTTAGCCTAATACATACCAACAATTTCTTTAGGCATACAGAGTCTCTTAGGACTGGAAAACCTAGAAGACTCTGGGAGAGAAGCATTTTCAATAGACAGCTTGCTTTTTAATTTCTAAGGCATGGTTCATCTCCATTTCTCTGAGCATACGTTCTTGATGCTTTTGTTCAGTTTGAGCATTAATATGTTTTAATTCCAATTCAAGTCTCATCTTTTTAGAGCAATGAATTTCGAGGGTCATAATATTGAGTATGTACTGCGACGCAGTCCTCTGCAGGGGGGAGAGTCTTCGAAGTTCTTTCGAGACTACGGTCACGGAGCACCAGAAGAGCTGCTACCTACTTAAATAAGGCCCACCCTACATCTTTCTCTCTCCACCTGCCCTTTCTTATCCCCGTGGTTGGTGTCCCTTTCTTACCCTCCTTTCCTCTCCTCTCCAAGTGTGTCGTGTGTAAAAAATTCCCAAAAATATAAAACAACAAACATTTTATAAAAAAGGCTCTTTTCAGAGCCGCCTTTCTCAGTTTAAAAATGGAACTATCAAGTAAACGGTGTAGGCCGACAAACAAAATTTTAGGGTGCAACCGTAGCAAAACCAATGCACTTTTCTCTGGGAGTGAGTGGTGGCTCTGAAAAGAGCTTTTTGGTGGGGTTTTGTGTGTTTGAAAAACTTGGGTTCGTCAACATGTAATGCAAAATAGGTGACTGTAATTCCAAAAAAGGTTGCAATGGATTTTGTACATTTCAAAGAAAAATCTGATTGCCAGCATATGTAAGATGGACTCCATCTCTGCGAAAAATGAATGTGCTACGAAACATAATATTTTCATTGTGGAAAGAGGACATGCCACCATCTCTTAGAAAGGCACAAACAGCCTTATTGACATTGCGCCTCGCTTTCTCCATTTGTGGACCAAATAAAGAAGAACGGAGCCACATTTGTCTTTGCGCAATACGAGAAAAAATTATTTGGCAATTTGGAAACATGTCCATGACCTTCTCAAGTCCTTCCTTCATTGCAAATTGCAAAGAGATTCCAGACACATGCCCTAAACTGTTTCCTCCACAATGAATGATAATTATGTCAGGATGATGCTCTGTCTGTAAAGTAGCACAGAGAGGTACCAAGTCCAGCCACTTCATTCCACGCACTCCATGCCAGAGCACTTCCACATCAGGGAATCCAAGATCTGCAGATATACCGCAACGTTCTGCATGCACCTTCAACCAATGTATTCATGAGTCTCCCAAAATCCAGATAATCTGTTTTCGAGCACACACAGCCATAGCTGTCTGTTCTCCTCTCAGGAAAAAGACGTTCTCACTAAATCACTCCTTTCACAACACACCCACTGAACTTTACAGACCAATCCCTAGCTTAGCTCATTCTCATTTTCATGCCTCCCCACCTCAGAAACCATGTATGTAATAAGCGTTGCCTGCAGACTACCGCCATGTCCGCGGACATGTAGAGGATCTAAGCGTGATGACTGTACATTTAAATAGTGTTCCCCATTTCCCCTTTAAGGTGGGCTCTGAAAGGAGCCATTGCTTTTTTTTTTTTTTTGCAGATGCGTGTCAGACACCTGTTATTTTGTATTTTTTTCTTTTTTTTCTTGTTACTTTACTCCTACAATCATCACATAACCTGCTCCAAAGCAAGCCTTACATTCCAAAAGAACATGGCATTTCCCAAAAAAGATAAAGAAACACCATCTGCTTCAAAATAAGCCGCATTACTGGAAACAATATTCTCGTTACTACAGAAAAACATACCAGCTCTTAACATGAAAGCACGCATGCCGCGATTGATTGCACGCCTACCAATACTTTGATCAGGATAAAAAACAAAACTGTTGTCCCATTTTGCTCTAGGAAGTAATCCAGAAAAAATCACTTTCGCAGTTGGAAAGATGTTGATGACTGCTTGAATCAACTGTTCCAATTCTCCCAACAAAGTAGGTGAACTCACGTAGCCCAAATGGAAAGCACCATAGTGCAAAACTACCACATGGGGACTGTTCATCCTACGCATATCTCTGCAAACTTGGGGAATTGCCTCTACATTGTAGGCAGTCGCAGCGCTCCACACCACCTCCACTCCTCTTACATCAAAATTGTTTGCAACATGCCTACATTGAGAATAGTGCTGTAAACCATGGACACAAATATCTCTGAGCACCAACACCCTGACTGTCTCCACCTCTGCCATATTCACTACACACACTCTCTTTCTACAGAAATCAACAATGTCAACATCTGATTGGCTGATCCCTACAGTCCCCTTTCCATGCTGGATTTGCTGTAAAACCGTGTATATGGGACGCCCACCCCGCGGACTGGTGTGGTGTCCGCGCGACACGTAACTCTTAGCCAGTCCTTCTACCCTTTCCACATCACTCGCGAATCCATTCCCTCATTGGACACAGCTAAGCAGTCACACAACCATCCACCAATCACATCCAAGACATCTACATCTAACTCCATCATCAGAGTTCTGCACTTCAAATGTACTGTTGATCACTCTGAATACAAGTCTCATATCATTGCAAAGCACCTACTACAAAAACTACTGTGCAAGTCTCGAGGATTTCTAATTACAGCTCCATGCATACCCACATGCATGATTACAAAGTAAAGGTATGCATATTTTATTCAGAGTACATGGACAACTCTTATGATTCCATATAAACAAATTAATGCCACTAAATCTGCATAGCAAAAACATACATACGAACGCTCCCACTTTAAATGCAAGACTCCCGATTTTTCATTGAAAAATTGCACTACTTCTTACTATCTCCGGCATAACCTATACATACGTACCAACCCTCCCGATTTATGCGCGAAACTTGATTTTCCATTAAAAAATGTCACAATTTTTTACTGTCTACCGTCTAAATTAATGCGACTCCCAATGCGATTGTATGAGAAAAATAAACGTTCCTGATTGCTGTGGTGACATCTCCCTCTCAGGTGCTCCCGATTTTTCGCATGCCTACTTATAAGAAAGTATTCAAATGTTTCCCATCTACTATAATGACCTATCACTTCCAAACCTCGCTGTTATCTACAACACAGCTGCAAAAAAACAAGGGAATTTCATTAACTTAAAATTGTACTCATTTGTGAAAAAGGTTGAACTAACATACTGCAAATTACATGTAAAGGCTGCACATAGTCAAATGAAATGCACGCATACACTGTGTTGAGATATCAACAGTGAATACTTCCACGAAAGCACAAAAATGAACGTGTACATTAACATCACTGCTATAAACACACAACATTACTAACTTCTTCCTTTTACAATTGCAATGAAGACCACTCTCCTGAAAATCAACAGCATCTACACTACAAACAACATATCGGAAGAAACCTGCTCATTCCACAAAAAAAAGTAAGTACAATATTACCTTTATATTCTTACTGTTCTTCAAAGAGACTGTGTGGGTCATAAATGTAATTTGTGCACAAAAAAAACACATCAATTTCTGAACCATTCTGCCCACAAATCCCCATTTATTAAACAAAGATTAACAGGCAGAATGGCACACAAATCCCTGTTTATTTGGAACACAAATAACATACACAAGCCTTAGAATGTTAGTACTACAAAACAAACACCTGTTTTAATTTTATACCATTATGTTTACTATTAATGCTTCTCCTCACCACTAGCTCACTTTCTACTGTCATCTGAAGCACAGTGTAGTAACATACAAATGAAAAATAGACTTCCCAACTCATTGTAACTGCCCAATGCACATTCACACACCACCACAAATATCTTCCACATCAAACTCATACACGCATGCACACAGCACACATAGATTGTAAAACAGACCAACCCATACCTTCATTCTTTTCAACAGACCCCAAAGAATGCCTACCAAAAAGCAAGTCCGTAGAAAGGAACGCAGAAATAGAGCAAATAAAATTAAAAGTGTCCAAAGTAAGCATCCATCTCTACCAGTGTTTGTACAAAACATTGAAACAAAACAATTAATGCAGTCATTAAGTGAAACAAAAGAAGCTTCAACTACAAAAACTTTGCCTCCTTTATCAAAATGTGGCACGAAACAGAAAATGCTTAACAAGAATACGGCTACCACTACTGCTAACACTGCTCCTATACATCCTCATATACTAGCAAGAAACCATAGTAAAAAAAGTATTTTAGCAAAAATGATCCGCCACAGAGTCCTTCAGAATCTAATAAGAAGAGGAGCGACATCATCCACAACCCTTAAAACCTACCGTAGAAAATTATTTCTAGAAGCTCTCGTAGACAGTGCAATCCTTCTCAAAAGGAAGTTATTTATTTTAGTTTTAAACAGGATAAAACCACTAACAAAACTAAGTACTAAATTGCAAAAGAAACTTCTCAATAAACGGAATGTCAACAAAAATAACTTCTTAAATATTTGCGGAGGTGAATGGAGTCACACGACGACCACAGAACCATATTTTAATGAAGAAGCATACAAACAAAATCAAACAAACACAATTGCCATCCATAGCAGTGGACGAGGATATGAAAAAATCAATAATACCATCATGGAACAAGAAACACTGCTTACAAAACTATCCCCAGAAAACTCAGAATTACCTCTCCATTCTACGGAACCAGAACGTCCAGTATACAAATGGCCGTGCAAGTCAATGTGTAACATTCCCAACAAATCTTTCAAATCTTTACGCCAGTTCCTCAATCAGTATGTGAAAGGTAAAGACAAAATCAAAATGAAAGTCCTGCAAAATATGGATATCTGTCCAGGGCGCAAACACACAGGAAAACAAGGACATTCATTAGCATGCATTTCAGGACCTATTTGCAAAAGCACCTTCCATGATATCAAAATGATATCAATACATCATACAAATGTAAGAAATCTTGTGTATAAACTGTACTATGCTAAAAGTCCAGCTTTAGAACTAGCCAATTTAAATAACATTCTTCTGCAAGGTACACCCAAATACCTACAAGAAGAAATCGACCGTATCCAGAAAAAATATTTTGGAAGTGAAAGCCACTTACAAAATGCAACAGCTTTAGAACAGACTAGCAACAATTCTGCACATGGCAAACTTCTATTACACACATACAAAAAAGAAATACTAAAATTTAAAAGTACATCCGCTGAAGTACCAAACCATGTGTGTGTGTGTTGCCGCAGAACATTTACAAAAGTAACACAAAAACTATAGACGTAACATACAAAATAGAAGACAATGAAGATTCCAAATGGTTTGAATTAGCTCTCTACCTTTTAGCAGAAAAAAGTATGAAATAAGTGAACCCGTAATATGTTGACGTTACTGCACTACAAAACTTGACAACAACCAAACTCCTTCACGTTCTATCACAAATAACTTGGAATTATTCCCGCTACCAAAAGCCCTGCAACAACTCAATTTGTATGAGAGGATCATAATTCAAACAGTACACACATTTCAAGCAATAATACGCCTTCAACCAAAAACAGCAACATTACCGCCCTCTGAATTGGTGGACGGCATTCATGGTAAAGTAGTTTATTTGCCATTAGATCTGACAGAAAATGTGCACACTCTAGGAGTGCAACATCCAATAGAGCATTATTTAATTGTCTCAGTAAATGATGTACCAACAAAAGACAAAAAAATTTGGCAACAACTCGTGGACTTACATAAAGCTAGACAAGCCTTGCAATATCTAAAAGGCAATAATGAATACTACACAGAAATAAATATTGAAGAAAGCTTAAGGGAAACAACTGAAATAATTCAAGAATCATCAGAAACTGGTCAATTTCAACTTCTGGATCCTGCTGCAGTATCCACTCTTTTGGACCATTATACAATGTATCCATTGCACTCTAATGAGAGCACAGATGATGCACTAGAAACTTACCAAATGCGACAAACCAAAGGTTCACCAATGAGCATATGGGAAAAAAATATAGAAGCATGTGCTTTTTCACTACTATTTCCTACTGGCAAAGTTGGAAGATACAATGATATACCCATTCAGATAACAGCATCAGAATACCGCTCATTACGAATGTATTCTGAAGATCCCAGATTTAGACAAAATGTGGAATACATATTCCACCTACTCTTTGAAAGTGAACTAGCAACCCTATGTTACGGAGTTGCACACATATTGAAATCTGGAACCCACTTTAAAAATATGTCAGCTACGCAATTAATACAAAAGGTGCAAGAAAAAGATGACGTTTTAAAATCAAGCATAACTAATTTGTGTGCAAACATGCGTGGTATGAATACTGGTTCTGACGTCACAGAGATGTACGTTGTATGATCAAAAACCTTGGACCACCCACTTTGTTTGTTAAATTAAGTTTTGCAGAATATGCATGGGAAGATTTACATTATTTCCTACGCATATCAAACAACAACAAAACCAACATAGATATACTAACACCTGGAGAATTTTGCTCTCTAGATACTGTTAATGTTTCAAGATATTTCCACCATCGTTTCATGGCTATGCTACACTTTATTTGCAATAACACTGTTCCTGCCCTCAGAGAAGTGCAACACTTCTTTTGGAGAAAAGAATACCAAGCCAGAGGAGCAGCACATATCCACATGCTTTTATGGATTAAAGGTGCACCTAAGTTTGATCAGGACAGTGATGCCACTGTTTTGTAGTTCATCCAAAAATATGTCACTTGTGAAACCCCTTCACAAACGACACATAGTGACCTTCATGGACAAATTGTACAATTTCAAAGACACAAATGTGGCAAATATTATCGTCGCAAATACAAAAACAAAGGGAAATACTACACCAAATGCCGCTTTGCTTTGCCTAGACCAGTTACAGAAACAGGTGAAGTGAACAACTTCATGTCTTCAGTTCGACATAGTGTTAAAGGTAAATCACCTAAGAACACGCATTACATAAACAGAACAGAAGAATCAAAATATATCAATGATTACAATGCAATCATTGCCCTCTTATGGAATGCAAACATAGATGTGCAGTACATTGCAGACAATTCCACTGCAGTTGCACAATATGTTACAGCCTACTTAACAAAATCAGAAAAAACAGAGCTGCAAGACCTTTGGAATGACCTATCATCAGACAAAACACTATCTCAGAAATTGTACAGCCTAGGCATAAAAATGCTCTCTCATAGAGAATCTGGCGCCTATGAAGCTGCAGATCGTTTTACTGGTGCTGTTTTGTATGGAAAATCTGAAATGTAGTATGGCTAAGTCTTGGTCCTGCTAAATCTAGAAAAAGAATTCTCAAATTTTATGAGGACATAGAAACAATAGCCAAAAATGATCCCAACAGCCAAGACATTTTGAAAAACAATTTACTGGGCACATACTACCCGAACAGGAGTACCACTTTGGAAACCATGTATCTATACCACATAGCCCAAAACTTTCCATACAAAAATAATATGAAACCCGATGAAAGCAAAGGTAGATATAGAGTGACAGATTGCGAAGGCAGTTTACTGAAACTTACCAAACAAAGCTTAATTAATCATGTCAAATTGTCATTAAAAACTCCTCAACATAAAGAACAATATTACATGTCCCTGCTACAACTTTTTAAACCATGGAGAAAAGAAGAAGACATACTAGATAACTATGACTACTATGAAGACGCTTTCAAAGCAAATGAAAGCACTATCACTGATGTGAACTTTACGCAGTACAAAACAATGTTGCACAATGAATAACAACACGAAGAGGAACTCCAGGCCCAATTAGATAAGGTCACTTTGGACAGTAGTCAACCTTCTGTAACAGGAAGGCAAGATGCACTGGGACAGCCACTAATAGCAAATGAGGCAGAATTAGCAATGACAGAAGTGGAAAACACCATGTGTCACTATGAAGAAGATACAGAAGACTTAACTGTACTACAATCAAAACTTAACAAAGACCAGCGCACCATTTTTGAAGAAGTAACAAAAGAAATTGCACATGGTGTACAACACGAAAATAAAGAATGTACCTGCCAAAATTACAAACCTATACTGCTGTACGTCAGTGGTGAAGCTGGGTCAGGCAAAACATTCTATCAGCAAGTTCCTTCAACAATTGACAAACAACAAACTGTCAGCTGTTGTAACTGCCCCTACAGGTTTAGCTGCCTACAACATAGGTGGTGTCACTTTACACCGATTACTACTCCTTCTAGTAGAACACCAAAACAAAATAGACTATTACAAACTTTCTACAGAAGCTGCAATGGAACTACGCAGAGAATTAAAAAAATGAAAATGTTACTAATAGATGAAGTGAGCATGGTCTCCAACCTAATGTTGGCTTTGATACACCTCAGATTGCAAGAAGTACTTAAAACAAACTACGAAGAACTCTTTGCAGGAAAACACATTATCGTTTTCAGAGATCTTCTACAATTGACACCAGAGAAAGGTGAACCTATTTTTAAAACCTCAGGACACAAACTCTGCTGTAAAACTGTATGCAGCATAGGAAATGTCAATCTTTGGCAACATTTCCAATACAGATAATTAACAGAAAGCATGCATCAATCTGCAGACCTCACTTTTTAAAAAAGTATTACAATTGGTGTACTATCTCAAGAAGCACAAACAATATTGAAAACCCGGCCCATCCATGCACTTTATGGTGATAATGCATGTGCTACTGATGTTATGGAACAATTAGCGCACAAAAATGTCAATTGTATGGCCTTAATGCCAACTCTTGCAAGCTGTTCCAAATTCAATGAAACAATGTTAAAAAAAGAAATGTAACCAATAATTGAAATGTGCTCCACAGACAAACTGGACATACATGGTATGACACTACCCATGTGTCAGCAAGCCACAACAAGACTAAATACCTTAGAAAATTCAATCTCCAACACAGCTGGGTTGGAAAAAGTATTAAAATTATCCTTAAATTGTAGAGTAATGCTGAAACCTAACCTTGATGTGGAGCAAGGACTAGTTAATGGGGAACTGGGTACAGTTGCTGGCTTTCAAACATACCCATGTGACAACAACATTCAGTTTGTCAATATTCTCTTTGAAAAACTTGCAGAAGTAAAAAGGATAGGGCGCTCAACAGCTCGATTCCTTCTCTTCAAAGAAATGTATGTACGTAGAAAACAATTTTCTCTAACTCTTGCATATGCAGTCACCATTCATTAATCCCAAGGTCTTACCCTAGACAAAGCATTGATATATATTGGAAACACTGTCTTTAAAGAAGGCATGAGCTACGGAGCATTATCACGCTTACGTACACTTGACAGTCTATTTCTAATCAACTTTGATGCAAGTAAAGTGAACGCTGATATTCCTTGCATTTTAGAGTACAATCGACTACGTTCACTGTACACTACAATCTGAATTCATATCCTGTTCCACAAAAAGGAAAACGTTGTAAAAGAAAACTAATTCAAACAGAAATGCAACAGAATCTGACTGCAAATCATTCAAAGAGAGTAAAATAAGCTAATACTTCATCAATTATCAAAACCAAAGAAGAACCTATTAGTGAAAGTAAATCAGGTACTTCTTCAAAGAAGGAATAAAAACTCTGAAAAAATCACTCGGACACAAAACTATCTGGTCCATTCAAATTTTCAAATGAAACTGGTGTAAGTTGCTGCGCAAATGTAGCAATGAATATTCTATTTCAATTGCCACCAATTGTTAACAACATTTACTTACACAGTACAGACCAATTGTGTTTGCAAATGTTAGTCCTTCATAGAAATGCATCAAACAATCCTGACAACATGTATAGTGTTCACGGAATTTCTACTGTACTTACTACAAGTACTGGAAAACAAAAACATACTAATAAATGAAATCTTCCAGGTTTCATACATGTGGAAACATACATGCACTCTCTGCAGCAATGTGACACAGGAACAAATCCATAATGAGCGATGGGTGTATGTATCCATACCTAATTGTGAATCCTTTCCATTTCAGCAACTTGTACAAAATGCAAACCATGGCAGATTATGTACTATCTGCAATTCAGATAATCACTCTAGTTTACTGATACAAACACATAGTAACTACATAATACTAATGCATCTATTTTACAATGCAGATGGTACCAAAAACAACTGCAAGCTGACTGGATTCACACACGGTCAAGTGTCACTTGGTAATAAAACCTTCACAACAATAGGTATAATCTAGCACGCAGGAGCCACAACCAATGCAGTTCACTACACTGCATATATTAAAAAGAATTGTGGCTGGTTCGAATGTAATGATAGTAGCATTACTCTAAAGCAGAGATTACCAGCAAATCTTACAAATGCTTATTTAATATTCTTAAAGCCAAAATGTTATAACTAATGTGTACTGCAACATTAACAAAAATTATATTAAAAGACTATAAACAGTTAGAATACGCCAAAAGGTGTCTAACTGCCCAAGATTGTATAACAACCACACAGGTAAATGAATACCACTGAATTGTAACAAAAAATACACAGTTAGAATACGCCAACAGGTATCTAACTGTTTTAAAAATCTGCAACAAGTCAAAATATAGAACATTAACCAGAAACAACAAGTGAACACTCAAAGGAAATAAAGAAATGGTTTGTAGCATAGCAAAGAAAGTTTTTTTTTTAATCCGACAAGGATTTTTTTTCCCCCAAACCCAATGATTTGAAAAACAAACACAGAAACTGAGCAAAATGCACAGAACACTGGTTTGTAAACTAAATATGAGGGTAAAAAAAAGGCTAAAATGTCTATTATACAATGTAATAAGTCTTTATAAAAGACAAACACTAACATGCTCTTTTCTTTTATCACAGAATTTGAAAAATAATATCTCCTCCAAGTACTAAAATCATGTAAAAAATATATTGAATCTCAACAAATGAAACAGTAAGTATAATTTCACACATTTCATACATATTCGAATCTATACATGTGATCTCTGGCTGTAATATGGTGCAGTGGATGTGGCCAGGGCCTAGAGTCTTGTATGTATAAACTACGGCATACAGCCTACGGCCATGCAACCAACACTGTAGGTCCTACCCACAACCACCGCAGCATATGAAACCCATGGTGGCTTATAACTTCACTGCTTATAACTTTGGTCTTGGGTGCATGGCCTGCGGCCATGCACCTACGTCTCTAGGTCCTGGCCACAACCACTGCAGCATATCACACCCATGCTGACTTATAACTTCAATGCTTATAACTTCAGTCTTGGGTGAATGGCCTTTAGCCATGCACCCAAGACTCTAGGTCCTGGCCACAACCACTGCAGCATATCACACCCATTGTGGCTTATAACTGCAGTACTTACAACTTTGGTCTTGGGTGCATGGCCTTTGGTCATGCACCCAAGATTCTAGGCCCTCCCCACAACCACATGATCGATATTCGATACTACGGGTCTATGTATTGCTGTGATATGCTGCAGTGGTTGTGGCCAGGGCCTAGAGTCTTGGGCCTACGGCCTACTGCCATGCACCCAAGACTCTAGGCCCTGGCCACAACCACCGCAGCATATCACACCCATGGTGACTTGACACACCAAAACACTCCCCAAAACAGCATTTCGCCTCTGTTCGCCGCTGCGCTGTCGGCGGATCCAAGATGTCGGGCACATCCAAACAATCTGACGCACATCACGCCTCACTCCAGACAATCGGAGGACACATCGCGTGTCCGCGGTAATTTCGCAAGCCCCTTAGTCAATCGTTATCTTGTCCGCGGAGCGAACAGGGAAGTGTGTCCGCGGAGCGAACTTAGATATCACTCATTTTATTAGACATACTTTTTGGTCATTTTAAAGAAAACTACTGGATGGATTGACACCAAATTTACAAAAGCACACTTTCGGGACCAAGCTCCTGCCGCAAATTTGGTGAAAATCCGTCCAGCGGTTTGGGCTGTGGGCATGCACAAAGTTTTTCCCCCATTCAGTCTATGGGGAAAAAAAGTTGTTTTGGGACCCCCCCTATAACTTTTCCCCCTCTGGACCAAACATCACCAAACTTTGCAACAAAAAAAAAAATCACAGTGGCCCATATACTTCTTTTGCAATGTTTGGTGCAGATTCGTCCAGGGGGAGTGGAGTTATAAGCCGCCCAAAAAGTGCTCTTCCTATGGAAACAGCAACTTAACCATAACTACACAGCCACTACCTTGGCCGTGTAATAAAGTGATGCAATTAGTCCAATCATAAACACGCCCAATAACATCAACGAGTGGAGTGTTTATCCATGGCTACTCCACCACCTGCCCGTGCGTGGCACACCTATCCATGGATTTAAGTGACACCCTGTGCAGCTGTGGCTAAATACTGGCAAATGAAACTGTGTGCACACATGGAAGTGTCACAGCCGTGGCTGTACAACATTTTGAGCTCAGCAGTATCACAGACACATGGAGTGTTATGGGGGGATTTGGGGAGAACAAGGGAATATAGGAGGACCTTAGGGGAGTGGGGGTCCCTTGTAGACATGTTAGGGACACTTGGCTAGAGTTTGGGGGAGTGTTAAAATATGTTTTTCTCACCATATTTCTGAATAGTCGCGGCTAGAAACGCCCACCATGGGTTATTGGTAAAAAGGTGCCTGTGCATTAACGGCTTTTGTTATCTTATTGGTTGTTCCTCTAGACATGGCCATACTTATAGCCACATTTAGTGGACCATACATTTTCTGTACAATAATAATATTGTCATGTGGATGATACAGTATATAATTTGGTTTGTGTTTGTTATTTTATGTGCTTAGGTGTTGCCTTGTCTTATTTGAACTTTTGAAGGTGGGCATAGTTTGATTTTGAGTTTGCACAACATTTACATGTAACCGTGGCTACAAGGTGAGTCTTACAGCCATGTTAAATAGCCACGGCTATCATAGAAGGTGAACCTAAAAAGAAAAAGTGTTCTGTGTGTTTCATTGTTTGTTATTGGTTTTTGCTACTGTTGTACTTGTGTAGTTGTCTGTGATAGGTTGCAGTGTGTCAGCCATTTTAGTAGCTTGTTTACTGTACAGTCCTCTTTTTGTGGTATTGATTTTAGTGAAAATAAAAGCCACCATTTTTTGCAGTTGTATCCTTTTGATTACAGACCTCACACTCTACACATCATGAGAATGTGTCTATTGTGAAAGTAAGTTTCAATACATATTTGAAGGTGTTTTTGCAGTCTTGTGTGTGATAGTTATATTAAGCAATGTTAGGCAGAATCATATGCAGTGCCCTTTGGGAACACCACACACAATTAAGACTACAAGTGCAAGTACAAATTCACCTTTGGTATAAGCCTGTACTACAAAGTAAAGTGGTAGCCATGGCTGAGCAGCCAGACTTATCTCAAGAGTAAAGTGAGCAGTATCTGAAGTTACACAAAGGACGGCAATTGCTATGGTTCAAATAAACACTGACTCAAGGTTTCTGAGTAAAAGAATATACATTTATTTACACCATCAGTTGTAAAACAGTTCACTAATGTAAAGCAGCAGAAAATCACAATCTTATTGCACTATACACCACCCAATGAATTCTGGACAAGTTAAGCTCAAAATGAAGTGTGAGCAAAATGGCACTGCAGCAATTTACAAATGGAGGGAAAGACAAGGTTTTGCAAAATCAAGCAGCACCAACAAGTAAGTAGGCAGGGCAATCTAGATAAGGCTTACCACAACTAGGATTCAAATAAATAGGCCTGTGCCAATGTTAATGGTACAGAGTCTTTGCAGAGGATCACACAGTTCAGAGTAATTTGCGGTTAAGTCTTTGCCGAGAGTTTGGAATGAAGTTGGTCTGAAGTAAAGTTATTTAAAACAGTAGATAAGGACAAGCCCTTCGATTAGCGAAAGATTTCAAACACTTTCACCGTGATCGGGCGGAACCTAACGACCGGATTTGAACAGTACCTTAGTAGAAGAAGAATGCTGTAGCTGAGGCAGAGGTTCCTGGCAGGTCCTGCAGGCTCAAGGTTCCTGAACCGACTGTCGGACTGACAAGAAGGAGGAAGAATGGAGGGTCCTGCACTGCCCAGGGAAGAAACCGGCAGCAGAGCAAAGAAACAAATAAAAGGTGTGCTCCTTAAAATCCATACAGGGTCCGGTCCTCCTGGCTATCCAGTTCACTGCAGCGGTGCACAGCAAATTCAACCAGGGGAGGAAGGCCTTGCTTGGTGTTTGGCAAATTAGTTGGTCCCATCAGCTCAAGGGAAGAAGATTCCTTGGAGATCTTTTCTGTCGTTGAAGTTTAGAAAAATTGGACCCGCAGTATCGCTTCACCGGGAGGTTCAGTAGTTGCAGTCATCCTCTTCCTTCAGCTTCTCTTCGGTTCTCTCAATCCAGTGGTGACCCTGCCTTCCAAGTCCCAGAGACCCACTTTTTGTGCAGTTGTCCCCCGACACACAACCTGGCTGTCAATCACACAGCAGGGTGGCTGTCCTGGCAGGACAGTCACCTAGCCAAACAAACAAGAGTGCGACTTGGGTCTCCAGAGGGACCCTGTGCAGGGGGCCTAAAACCCCTCCCTCACATCCTGTCTACCTAGACTCTCAGGCGCCTAAGGAGGGCTTCTGTGCAGAAGCCCGCCAAAGGACGGTGAACAAAGGAACCAAACCTGGTTTGGCGCACAGAGTAAAACACGAGAAAGACTTTTACAAAAAGAAATGGTGAATTAACCCAGCCAGAACCAAATAAAATTAAAAGGGTCCAGCAAATTAAAGTTCAAGGCTACTAACATAGCCTAAAACAGTACCAAGGCTATTTACATAGTCTGCAGTAGGGAAAAAATTGTAGATAGCAGTGCCACCAGCCAAATAACAAAGAAGGGGAACAAAATAATGTTCCATGAGAAACAAACAAAAAGGGGTAACTATTATTCCTTTCCAGTACTCTATGGAAGTCAGGTTTTACTGGGTCTGTGAATTTAAAAAGACTAATAAAGTCAATGGCAACTTTACATGTTCTGGGAGACAGTAGTCAGTCCCAGAAAATGGAGTTTAAAGTGGGAAGTCTGAAAAAGACAACCCTGTGTCACTGCACTAAAGGTTCTGTGTGACACACAGTAAAAAGATGATGCCTATGGAGTAGGTGGGGCTCCACAGTCTATGAACACAAAAATGTAAAACACACAGCAAAACATATCTAAGAGTGGGAAAAAAGACTCACACTCTTACCAGGTGAAAAAATAAATCCTAGAAATCCAGCAAAGCTGCTGAGGGACTCAGTAGGTAAGGGAAATTAGCCATTCTGGAGAATTCTCCCTAACACTCGCCCCTCACCCTCCAGACTAACGGACATGAGGATTTAATCCACTCCTGGATGAATCTCTTCACTCAAGTCGGTTATAAACATCCTAGAGAGACCATCAGCATTTTGGTGGTGACAACCTGACCTGTGCTCAATGGTGAAGTCAAACCCTTGCAGGCAGATTGACGATCTTAGTAGTTTTGGTTTCTCCCCTTTCATTTGCATTAACCATCTCAAGTGTTGGTGGTCTTTCTGAATCACAAACGTAGATCCATACAAGTATGGTCTAAACTTCTTCAGATACCACACAATGGCAAAACACTTATGCTCTATGGTTACCCATCTTGTTTCTGGTTCCTACAGCTTCCTGCTGATGAAGCAAATGCGGTGCTCCCTAACTTTCTCATCCAGTTGACTAAGGACTGCACCTATACCTGTATTGGATGCATCTGTCTGCACAATTAAGAGTTGGTTATAATCAGGAGCTCTTAGGACTGGACCTTGTCAAAGGGCTTTCTTCAGGTTGGCAAAAGGCTTGAGTGCACTCCTCATTCCATCTAAACTTTTATGGGAATATTGGAGAGGAGACTACATTCAAAGTAGAAGCTATGATCCCATAGTTCTCTATGAACTTCTTGTAGTACCCAGTGAGACCTAGGAACGCTCTCACTTGGGTTTGAGTAGTAGTGGTGGCCCAGTTTTGTACAGCTTGTACTTTGCTAGGCAATGGCCTTATTTCACATCCTCCTACCTCATGACCAAGGTAGACCACTTCGCTCTGACCAATTTGACATTTGCTTGCCTTTATGGTCGGATGGGCCTGCTCAAGAGCCTGCAAAACATATCCTAAGTGATCAACATGTTCTTTCCAAGTCGGGCTGAACACTGCAATGTCATCCGAGTATGCCATGCAGAAGTCCTCCATCCCATCCAGAACTTGATTGATCAACCTTTTGAATGTAGAAGGTGCATTTTTTTAATCCAAAAGGTATAACCTTAAACTGGTAGAGGCCTGCTGGGGTTGAAAATGCAGTTTTCTCATTGGCATGGTCTGTCAGGGTTATTTGCCAATAACCTGACGTCAGATCAAGTGTACTGAGGTACTTGGCTGCACCAAGTTTATCCACCAGTTCATCTGTTCTTGGTAAAGGATGGGCATCAGTCTTAGTGACTGTATTTAGATCTCTATAGTCCACACAGAATCTCAACTCATTGGATCCTGCCTTTGATACTAGAACACCTGGACTAGACCATGGACTTGTAAATGGCTCTATTACCCCGAGATCAAGCATTTTGGTGGCCTCCTCCTTTATGTGAGTTCTCACATGTTCTGACATTCTGTAACCTCTGCTTTTTATAGGTAAACAGTCACCAGTTAGAATGTCATGCTGGCCCCAAGGGGTCAAGCCTGGTGAAAGTGAAAACAGGGAGGCAAACTGATTTAACATAAACGTGCACTCATCCTGTTGTTCAGATGTCATATTAGAAGAGATGAACTCCTTCTATCTTCTCATATAAAGGTTGGGCTCTGAGTAGGTCAGGTAGAGGTTCACTCTCCTCCTCCTCTTGAGCTGAAGCTAGAAGCAAAGCTCCCACTTCTGGTCTCGAGACATATGCCTTCAAACGGTTGGTGCGAAAGACTCTGGGAGCCTCCTTAGGTCTACCTAAGTCCACCAGATAGTTCACCTCCACAAGTTTGGCCACTACCTTGAAGGGTCCTGTCCATTTGTCCTGCAAGGCCCTCTGCCTTGCTGGCACAATAACTAGTACAAGCTATTCTTTGCCAATGTTTGACCAGAGCCTGACCTGCTTTCAAGTTATCGCTAGCTTCTACCATCATGTGTGACATTCTTCTCCTGAGACCTATCACATAGTCAGTCACTCTGACTGGCTTGGGGGAAGGAGCACTCTCCAGCGCCCCCTTAATCAGGGCCAAAGGACCTGTGACTGGATGGCCATAAAGAAGTTCAAAGGGACTGTATCCACTCCCTTCTGAGGGACTCCTCTATAAGAAAAGAGAAGGCATGGCAGTAGAAGGTCCCACTTTCTTTTAAGGGGTTCTTCCAAAGCACCTATCATGCTCTTCATAGTACGATTAAACCTCTCTACCAGTCCATGTGTCTGTGGATGGTAGGATGTAGAGAATGTGTAACTGACACCACAGTTTTTCCACATGGCTTGCATGTAGTGGGACATAAAATTGGATCCCCTGTTGGATATCACTTCCTTAGGAAACCCGACTCTGGTAAAAATACCAAGTAGAGCCTTAGCCACAGCCTGAGCTGTGACAGTCCTCATAGGCATTGCTTCTGGATACCCAGTGGCGTGGTCTACTACAACCAGGATAAACCTGTAACCTGAAGACGAGGGAGGGTCAAGGGGTCCAACAATGTCGATGCCCAACCTCACAAAAGGAACTCCCACCACTGGAAGAGGCACCAAGGGTGCCACATTCTTGGTTCCACTCTTGCCAGTGGTTTGGCAAGTGTGACGGCTCCTACATAATTTGTCAACTGTTGCACCCATCTTAGGCCAGTAGAAGTATAAAGAGAACCTTTCCTTGGTCTTTTTGAAATTCAAATGACCAGCCAAAGGTATCTCATGGGCCAACTGTAGGAACTGGAGTCTGTTTTCTAGGAGCACTACAAGTCTTTTGCAGTCACCAGGGATAGACTTAGTCAGTTCACTGTAGAAGAGGCCATCTTCCCAGTGCATCCTATGCTTCCCATCTTCTTGCCCATCAAGCTGAGAAGCTGCCTGTTGTCGAAGACCTTCAAGAGTAGGACACTCTCTTTGCCCTCTGCTGAAGACTGCCCTGTTGGGTCCACCTTCTGCCAGTATAGACAGGTCAACAGGATCCAGATCTCCAACTAGAGTAATGTCTTCTTCTAGATCTGACCCTTCAGAAGCTGGCTCTCCCACACAGGGTTGTATCTCACACTCAGCCTCTGCAGGTGGAGGAGTCAGAGGTGTGACTTTGGACAATCTTGGGGATGTCCTTGTTGGTAGCAGAGGGGTGTTATCTGCTTTCTTCTTGGAGGTCTTGGGTTTCCCCTTTGCCTCTTTCTTTCCTGAAATAGCAGTGAGCAATTCCTGTGAACTGGGGGTGATTGTTCTCTCTATCAATACCCCTGGAGAACCTCTCAAGGTCCTCTCCGTTGCAGGTCTAGTGAGCTCCTGTCTCCTCTTACTGGGAGACCTGGGAGTACTGGACACAACTCCAAGAGTTTTCATGTCATTACCCAACAGGACTCTCCCAGGCACTTCTCTCTGCACACTAACATGTATCTTGACAGTCATGTCATTGCACTGGATGAGAGCTGGTAACTGGGAAAGTATTTGCACAGGGCCTCCAGCTAACTTGGTTAGGTGTTTGGGTGCCTTATCAACATCCTCTACCTTGATCAATGATTAATCAACTACAGTTATGCTTCCTCCAGTGTCTCTGATAGCAGGGGCCTCCTGGCCATTCACAAGAACACTATCTCTATAATACTATTTAGTATTATAGGGATGGAATTATAGACATCTATATTATGTTGTTCCCACAAACCCAGGGACACTAAAGAAACACTAGCTGAGACTCTCATGGGTTCATCGGGCAGTAGGTGAAAGTTTCCACTTGCCATAGGTACTTCTTTCTCTGGGGAGAAGGCTAAGGAGATAGTGTGGACCCCTGACGGTTTACCCTTACATCTGGGATCCCTTTCACATGGTCAGTTGACCCACAAACATAACATTTCCCAAATGTTTTGCTGAATGGGGGCTTGTTCTAACCTCCATCTGGTTTGGGTTCAGATGGTTCGCAGCCTGATTCGGTTTCCCGTGTGGCTTACCATTATTGTTTTGTTTGGGGCCCTCTTTTGGATTGGAGGTATTATAATTCTCCTTGTTATCTTTCTTTGGCTGCTTTCCCTCATACTTCTTCTGAGTTGCCTCCAAATCCTTGTGAGTAGCCCTTTTGGTAACCTATCAGTCTCCACAAGACCAACCAGACCACAATACGCAAACATGCCCACAGTCCACAGAGTTAAGAGGGCCCGAGCTGGGGTGTTACCTTCCCTTACCTTTCAGCTCTGCAATGGAACACACTACCACCACCCTTAAGAGAAGAAATCTCCCACCTAGCATTCCGCAAAGCCATGGAAACTGTGCTTGTCACTTAATTCCTGCCCAAACGCAATGCTTTGAAAGAAAATTGCACTAAATCCCTACATATAGGGAGGATGTCAGAAAGTATGTATCCTGTATTATGCTCTGCTCGAGTAGGCTATGCCAATTGTATTGTACACCCTGTATTGTATGTAACTAAGCCTGCCACAAGTAACAGCGTTGCGATGCCCCTGGGCTGTATGTGTGCTAAAAAATGCAAAAAATAAATAAAATAAAATAAACAAGTCAGCAGCCTTAGCTAACTTCTTTGGATCTATCACATTAGAATCAGCCAAGTGCTGTCGTAGCTCAGAAGAGCAGGCATCATAAATTAACTCCAACATAACAAGATTTCTCATACCTTCATAAGTGTTTACTCTGTAACCCTTAACCCAACCATCTACATTTTTCAAACATTCACATACCCAGGTAGCCTAAGGGGTACCGTCATGCTTTTTGAGGGTCCTAAACCTCTTAAGGTACTGGGAAGGGTGTTCCCAAATCTAGCAATGAAAACTCGCTTCACACACTCATAATCCATCCTAGCCACCTCCCAAAACTCCATCACAACATCTGATGCAACAGTGGGTAGACTAGAGAAGAGCCAAGGAATCAACTGATTCCCTGTAATGTCTTGAATCCCATGGTTATACTTAAACATTGCCAAACAATCCAAAATATCAAGCTTAGCCTAATACATACCAACAATTTCTTTAGGCATACAGAGTCTCTTAGGACTGGAAAACCTAGAAGACTCTGGGAGAGAAGCATTTTCAATAGACAGCTTGCTTTTTAATTTCTAAGGCATGGTTCATCTCCATTTCTCTGAGCATACGTTCTTGATGCTTTTGTTCAGTTTGAGCATTAATATGTTTTAATTCCAATTCAAGTCTCATCTTTTTAGAGCAATGAATTCAGGACTGAGTGTAGGACCTGATGGGGTCCCAGTGGACAAAGGTTGAGTTTGCTGAGCAGGTAGAGGATCAGTAAGGCCTACATTGTGAGACACATCTGCCTCATCTAAGTCATCAATAATTATTGACACATTATCATCCTCATTATTTTCCACATTTGCTTGAGGGTTAGGTATTTCAGACCCACTCTCCAGATTTTGTTTCTCTAACAACCTTTCAATTAATTCTGACTTTTTGCCTTTAAGACAGAGATTCCTTTCTCTACACAGATTTTTCAGATAATCAACAGTGTAAGTGTGACTGTAGCTTTCCATATCAGACATGATTAAAATTGCTTTTTAGTGGTGTTTAGCCTTGTGGTTAGTTTATCCAAGGTAGTAGCAGCACTCTATGTATAATCACTATACTTTATCGTCACCACTGTACAGCAGTGGTAGGCAGAATCATATGTAGTACCCTTTGGGAACACCACAAACAATTAAGACTACAAGTGCAAGTACAAATTCATCTTTGGTACAAGCCTGTACTACACAGTAAAGTGGTAGAGATGGCTGAGAAGCCAAACATATCTCAAGAGTAAAGTGAGCAGTATCAGAAGTTACACAAAGGACAGCAATTGCTATGGTTCAAACAAACACAGACTCAAGGTTTCTGAGTAAAAGAGTTTATTTACACCATCAGTTGTAAAACAGTTAACTAATGTAAAGCAGCAGAAAATCACAATCTTAATACACTACACACCACCCAATGAATTCTGGACAAGTTAAACTCAAAATAAAGTGTGAGCAAAATGGCACTCCAACAATTTAAAAAGGGAGGGAAAGACAAGGTTGTTCAAAATCAAGCAGCACCAACAAATAAGTTAGTAGGGCAATCTAGGAAAAGCTAGTATTCAAACCAATAGGCCTGGGTCAGTGTTAATGGTTCAGAGTCTTTGCAGAGGATCACACAGTTCAGAGTAGTTTGCGGATAAGTTTTTGCCAAGAGTTTGAAACGAAGTTGGTTGGAAGAAAAGTTATTTAAAAGAGTAGAGAAGGATAAGCCCTCAGATAAGCGAAAGATTTCAAACACTTTCACTGCGGTTGGATGAAAAGAGCAACCGGATTTGAACAGTACCTTAGTAGAAGAAGAATGCTGTAGCTGAGGCAGAAGTTCCTGGCAGGTCCTGCAGGCTCACGGTTCCTGAAGCGACTGTCGAACTGACAAGAAGGATGAAGACTGGAGGGTCCTGCACTGCCCAGCGAAGAAACCAGCAGCAGAGCAAGGCAACAAATAAAAGGGGCACTCCTTAAAACCCAAACAGAGTCAGGATCCTTATCGCTATTCGGTTCACTGCAGCAGTGCACAGCAAATTCAACCAGGGAGGGAGGCCTTGCTTGGTGTCTGGCAAACTGGCTGGTCCAACCAGCTCAGGGGAAGAAGATTCCTTGCAGATTTTCTCTGTCGTCGAAGTTTATGAGATTCGGAACCACAGCAGGGCTTCACTGGGAGGTTCAATAGTTGCAGTCATCCTCTTCCTTCAGCTTCTCTTCAGTTTTCTCAATCCAGTGGCGACTATACCTTCCAAGTCCCAGAGTCCTGCTTTTTATGCAGTTTTCCCCCATTCACACAGCCTGGCTGTCAATCACACAGCAGGGTGGCTGTCCTGGCAGGACAGTCACCTTGCCAATCAAACAAGAGTGCAACTTGTGTCTCCAAGGAGACCCTGTGCAGGGGGGCTAAAACCCCTCCCTCACATCCTGTCTACCTAGACTCTCAGGTGCCTAAGGAGGGCTTCTATGCAGAAGCCAACCAAAGGACAGCGAACAAAGGAACCAAACCTGGTTTGGCACGCAGAGTGAAACACGAGAAAGACCTTTACAAAAAGAAATGGTGAATAAACCCAGCCAGAATCAAATAAAATTAAAAGAGGTCCAGCGGATTAAAGTTCGAGGCTACTAACATAGCCTAAAATAGCCCCGAGGCTATTTTCATAGTCTGCGTTAGGGAAAAAATGGTAAATACCACTGCCACCAGCCAAATATAAAAGAAAGGGGAACAAAATAATGTTCCATGAAAAACATTCAAAATGGGATAACTATTAACCCTTTCCAGTAATCTATGGAATATAGGTTGTACTGGGTCTGTGAATTTAAAAAGACTAATAAAGTCAATGGCAACTTTACATGTTCTGGGAGACAGTAGTCAGCCCCAGAAAATGGAGTTTAAAGTGGGAAGTCTGAAAAAGACAACCCTGTGTCACTGCACTAAAGGTGCTGTGTGACACACAGTAAAAAGATGATACCTGTGGAGTAGGTGAGGCTCCACAGTCTATGAACACAAAAATATAAAATACACACCAAAAAATGTGTAAGAGTGGGAAAAAAGGCTCCCAATCTTACCAGCTTAAAATATAAATCCTAGAAATCCAGCAAACCTGCTAAGGGTCTATGTAGGTAAGGGAAATTAGCCATTCTGGAGAATTCTCCCTGACAAGCACTGCTATCCGATGTAATGTATTGCCACTTGTCTCCATCTGCTCAGATTCAGTGGCAGTGAATTCTTAATTCTTTTTTTTTTACTTTCACTAACATAAAGCTACACAATTAGATTTTTCAATCAATTGCATGTATATGTGCAGGTATTTCCTTTTTTGTATCCGTGCTTTTGAGGTTGAAGATTTATTTTATTGTATTTGCTGCACAGTGAAATGCACTTTCAACATGAAATACCTCCAGCTGTCTCCAGATTTCTGTGAGGTAGTACAATTTATGGTGTCTTGAAAGTTCATCTTAGTCACTTTTTTACTTGTGTACTTTCTTGTGGCTGCTTTTTTAGTATTTGTTGAAAGAAGATTGGATTCTTTGCAAATATTTTATCATTGGGTCATTACTGTTCTATGGTGGGCAGGTCCTGATAAGATGTCAAGTACCTCAGGTGCTTTTTGGCTACTGAAGACGTCGTTCAGTTAACTCCAGTGAAAGGCAACCCATATTCAAAAGGTATAAGTGGATGAAAATTATGTAAAAATTGGATAAGCACCTATGCCAATCTTCCGTTGTGGCACCTTGCATGGCAACCCAATTGTGGCTTATGCAACACATTACATTCACAACAGAATATTTTGTGAGCCGTTAGTATAGCAAGAGGTAGAATTGAAGCAGCAGCTGCAGAAGTTGAGGGTTCGCTGTTTGTTGGAGGTATCCAACTGTTGGATTGACTTGCTGGATGAGGTGCTGATTGCCTGTGACATAATCCCCACCTTCTCTATGCCAACCACTAACCATACTCCCACCCCTCTTTATTCTATTCATGTTTCTGAATCCTTTTCCCACCATTTTTTGCACTGTGCATGTCTGAAAATATAGTTTACAAGTACTATGGAATGCACAAATATATACACAGATTAAAATATATAAATGTATAGCAGTGACTACTGCACCAGCTAATGAGGTGCAGATATTTGAAGATGTGTCTAATCTCCGCTGTGATTGGGGAGATTCTATCCGCGGCTGTAGAACCCCATTTGAGAGTATTATAACCGCGGTTGCGAGTAAAACATTGTGGGGAATCAGTATTTAATAAAATAAAAAGGTCTGTTTTAGGAGATGCAAAGAAGGGTGTGGGACAGGAAGGAAAACACATAAGGATAAAACATGTAACAAAGCGAATTAAAATAAAAAGGAACATATATTTTTTGTTATTTTATGTTGTTATTTTCTTTTCTAAAAAGGGGGATGGCACTTACAACTATGGATGACAATTAACCTGGTGTTCAGATATACTCTTGACCTAATCCTTTGTTGTGGCACCTCCCGAAGCAACCCACTTGTTGCATAGGCAGCACATTATCTTCATAACTAATACATTGGGTGCAAGTAATTTAGCAAAAGGTGGAATTGAAACAGCAGCTGCAGAAGTTGAAGGATGACTGTCTGTTGCTGGTGTCCCACTGGTGGATTGAGGTGCTGGAAGTGGTGCTGATATTCTGACACATAATGCATGAGACCCATTCATTTTTATTTTGTGATGCTCTGTGATTTGCGGTTGTCATCATCCACGTTGTACCAATGGACCCAGGAATTGAGATGGAGCATCCTTAGTGTTTTTTGCACAACATGCATTGGGCGTCCTCCGCTTCTGTTTTTTAACAGCATTCTTCATGTTAGGCGGAAACCTGTGCAGTTCCCTCTGGGACCACTGCAAAAGATTTAGGACTACAGGCGTTGGCGGTGAACCCACTTGGTAGCAGTCTGCACCACACAGATTCACGTGGTAGCTGTGGCTGAGCAGTCAGTCTTCTCTCAAGAAAAGTTGAGCAGTATGTGGAGTATACAAAATAGGGCAATTCTTCACAGCAAGACAAGTAAACACGCAACGAGGCTTAGTGTAAAGATATTAAGGTATTTATTTATAACAAAATGTCTATGAAAAACACTAAGGCAAATCACGGCAAACAAATCAAACACAATTACTCTACGGAGTAGACGATCAATCCCCCTAGCAATATCGACAACTCTAGGTTCTACTGGTACCACTTATTTTCAGACAGAGGTGTATACCTCAACCCAGATGACACTCGAATATTAGTTAGGACGGGAGAGAAAAAGATAGGCAGGTTACGAAATCAACACTGTTCGATCCTATCGGATAAAATGCAAGGCAGGTAGGCAAGAATCACAATAGATCGTAAAGTTCAGAGGCCAGGCCCACTCGGAGAGAGGCAAGGCGCGATGTCCCAAAAAGTCTCTAGTGGAGATGCATTCAAGTCTGTATTGCAAATGGTTATCGGTGGATTGAACCAGTTCAGAACAAAGAATGAGAAAAGCTTGGAGGTGACCCAACGGAACGGAGAGGATTAAGACACCTCACTCGAACCGATCGAAAGGGAAGCCAGGCGGACACGGTACCTTGTTGTGGAGGGTAGCTCCGGCGGGGGCAGTTGTTCCTGGTGGTGGATGCACGTTGGTTCTTTGCCAAGAGTAGAGATGATCTCGTCATCGAAGAAAATGAAGTCCGGTGCACCACCAGGGAAGAGACGAGCCGCGGAGTTCTCCGTCACAAGGCACCACCTTTTGGTCGCGGTTCAGGGGTAGTGGCTGTCCGGTTGCTGAGGTGCTTCTGCACGGGCAATTCGACCACCGCGTCCTGAGGCGAATAAAAAGCAAAGGGGACTGGTTGTTCCCACCAGTCAGGGGAAGAGACTCTCCGGTCGGGAGATCTCCTCTGTCGTCGGGAAGTGGTGAGTCGGTTCCGCAGGGCTCCATCGGAGGTGTCGTCGTGCAGGTCGGCTCAGTGTTACCCTCGTCGGATTCTTAGGTCCTGTGGCGACTTCTGAAGATCCAGTCCCAAAAGCCCTGCTTTTATGCAGAAAACCCCCATTCATTCAGCCTAGCTGTCAATCAACACATGCTAAGTGGTGAGCGGGAAGGCTCACCACCTGGGCCAATCACTCCAGAGTGCAACCGGAGTTGGCAAGGCAACTCGGTCCAGGGTGCCTAAACCCCCTCCCACACCTCTGTGGTAACCCAGACAGAATGGCACCACTTTGGAGGGTCTCTGTACAGAGCCCGCCAAAAGTGGAACAAAGGGCTCGACCTTTGGTTTAGGAGTCACAGAGACGAACACAGACGCCATTTTACAAACCGAGTTCTGACAGAAAATACCACTTGATAAACCTATTTAAGATAAGTAGATCGGTGGTACGTCAGAGATTAATGAGAAAAAGTATCCATCTCCAACAATGGGACGAGTCCCATAGGGTTATGTCGGGGACGAACATAACAAGTAGTTTCCACTGCCACCAGCCAAAACTCGACGAGGGGGGACGGGACAGTGCCCCCTCGAGTAACAGATCCAGGAGTAATCGAATTACCCCTACTAGTACGTCCACAATAAGATGGTTTGTACTAGTTCTGTTAGTAAATTTAGGTCTAGTAAAGCCAATGGTGACTTTACATGCCCGGGGAGACAGTAGTCAGTCCCCGGGTATGAAGTCTATGGTGGGGGACCCGCTAGGGCGCCCCCGTGTTACGGCACGTAGGGTGCGGTGTAACACACATAGAAAAACATATGAGACCCTATGGAGTAAAAGACCCCATAGCCCATCGAACACATTGACATTTCAAAAGGAATTACACACATACATGTCCAAGAGTGGGAGAAAAGAGTCTCACTCTTGGCAGGATGGAAAAAACAAACTCCAGAAATCCAGCAAAGCTGCTGGGGGACTCACTAGGTTAGGAAATTCAGCCTAAACAGAGAATTCTCCCTAACACTTCATGACGGTTGCTTTTTTACAGGGTGGGGATGGATTGATGACCAACACAACATCATCATCACTTCTGCTATAATTGTCAGACATGTTTAAATGTCTAACAGAGTAGTAAAATATAAAACAACAAAAATGACCAGGCAGTAAGAGTCATGTGTAGGCGTGTAACCACAGCCTGCATTCTGATTGGCTGGCGCATGAGACGCGGAGACACATAACTGTGCCATTGAAACTCAGCTTTTATGCACATGCAGATTTCATCATACAGCGTGGGTGTAACCACACCAACAAACAACAGTGTGTAATTGGTCTGTTTATTGACGCGGTTATGAGTCATCTGTAGGTGAGTAACCACAGCATGAATTCCGATTGGCTGCCACATGAGGTGTCCCATTCGTCAATGTTTTGCAAGCAAAATTTGACATACAGTGTGAGGGACAGCAGTGTTAAGCCACTGCTGCATGAGATTGGCCATTTGTTGATGCAGTTACGAGTCATGTGCAGGTGCATAATTGCAGTGTGCATTCCTATCGGCTGCTGCACAAAGGTGCCAAGATGAGTAACCACCTCAATAGAACTCAGTGTCCTATTGGTTCATTTTGCACATGCAGATTTCATTATACAGAGTGGGTGTAGTCATGTTAAGACACTGCAGTTTGTGATTGGGTTGTTTGTTGATGCGGTTACAGGTCATGTGTAGGTGCGTAAGATCAGAGCTCATTCCAATTGTCTGCTGCACGAGGCCCGAAGAAGCATAGCCACATCAGTGAAACTCGGCTCCCTATTGATCCATTTTGCACATGTGGATTTTATCATACGACGACGGCGAAGCTGTGTTGAGACATCGCAGCATTTCATTTGGCACATTTGTCGATGCAGTTACGAGTCATGTGTAGGTGCATAACCACAGCGAGCATTCCGATTGGCTACTGCATGAGGCGCGAAGATGCGTAGCCCCGTCATTTTTATTTTGTGATGCTCTGTGATTTCCAGTAGCCATCATCCACGTTGTCCCAATGGACCCACACCCAATGGTTTATTGGGATTGATGCTCCCAGACATTGAGAGGGAGCATTCTTAGTGTTTTTTTGCTCAACGTGCATTAGGTGTCCTCCGCTTCTTTTTTTGAAATGTATTCTTTTACCTTGAATATTGTCTGTGGTGGTCTTCATGACGGTTGCTTTTTTATAGGCTGGCGAGGGATTGGTGACCCACACAACATCATCATCACTGCTGCTATAATTGTCAGACATGTTTACATGTGTAACAGGGGAGGAAAATATAAAACAACAAAAATGACAAGACTCTAAGAGTCATGTGTAGGCGTGTAACTGCAGCCTGCATTCTGATTGGCTGGCGCATGAGGCACGGAGACTCATAACTGTGCCAATGAAACTCAGCTTTTACGCACATGCAGATACCATCATACAGCATGGGTGTAACTACACCAAAAAACCACAGTGTGTAATTGGTCCATTTATTGACACGGTTATGAGTAATGTGCAGTGAGTAACCACAGCATTCATTCTGATTGGCTGCTGCATGAGGTGTCCCATTCGTTAATGTTTTGCAAGCAAATATTGACATACAGTGTGGGGGTAGCAGTGTTAAGCCACTGCTGCATGAAATTGGCTGTTTATTTTGATGCGGTTACGAGTCATATGCAGGTGCATAACTACAGTGTGCATTCCTATTGGCTGCTGCACAAGGCACCAACAGGCGTAACCGCCTCAATAGAACTCAGTGTCTCATTGGTTCATTTTGCAAATGGAGATTTCATCATACAGAGTGGGTGTAGCCATGTTAAGACACTGCAGTTTGTGATTGGGTTGTTTGTTAATACAGTTACAGGTCATGTGTAGGTGTGTAACATCAGAGCTCATTCCAATTGTTTGCTGCACGAGGCCCGAAGAAGCATAGCCGCATCAATCAAACTCGGCTCCCTATTGGTCCATTTTGCTCATGTGGATTTCATCATACAGCGAGGGCATAGCAGTGTTGAGACATCGCAGCATGTGATTTGGCTGTTTGTCGATGCAGTAACGTGTCATGTGTAGGCGTATAACTGCAGTGAGCATTCCGATTGGCTACTGCATGAGGCACGAAGATGTATAGCCCCGTCAATGAAACTCTCTGTGTGAGTGGGTCTTAAGTTGAGGCGGTTACGGCCATGTGTATGTGCTTCATCGCCAGTGAGCAATACAAATGGTCAATTATTTAGGTGTGAATACTTCATTGCGCCTGGGTGTACCCACACATATGCTAAACATCATCCAATTGCTTTTTATGTAACCAAGGTTATTTCCCACACCCAATGACTACTTTCTTTTTTTCTGTCATTGTGTTTTGTCTCTTGGTGGGTGTACTAGATTATGAGCCTTCAGGAACGTTCTAAGAGCAGTATCTTCATTTATCAATTCCTTTTTATACCTTTCTTGTTCCTATACCTTTGTTCTTTGTCTTGTGCTTTGTGATTTTTTTTATTTTAGCTTTTTCTAAAAGGTTTTTCAATTTTAAGTGTCATATTCCTTTTTGTGTTGTGTTTTTTCACACGGTCTCATATTGCAATATGTCTGGAATAGCAGCGATGATGAGGTGGTGTGGATGGCTTCCGCTTTACCTCCACACAATAAGCAGTGTGCTCAGAAGACTGTGATTGACTGTTGGCAGTATTTTCGGGTCAAGGAGCAACACAGTAAGGAGATTAAGGAAGTGATGTCTTTTTTTGTGGAAAGGTTATTTGTTTACCTCCTTTTAAAAAAATAAAAAATTAAATCAATTACAAAATATAAAAGGCAAAAAACAATAAATGCTCCTTTTTTGTGTCATTTGTTATATGTGTTAATCCTAACGTTTTTTTCATTCCAGGTTCCTTCCTATTTTCCACATCTTCCCCAAAATGGTCCTTTTCATGGACAACTTATTTTTTATAACAACAGACAATAAAACGCAGACTGTATAAATGGATCAATGATGTTTAATTGATACTTTCACTACAGTGTGTGTTAAAAAAGGACATCTGTATATTTATTTTATTGAAGCGGTGGGTATTCTTTGCGGTAGCCATGGCTAAACACTCCTCAGTCGTTGCTGAGAATGACCACGCCTCCATTTCGACCATATCATTTCTTAGTAACTGTGAGTACAATGACAGTAATGACAGTAGCAGCAGGTATAATGGTTTCCTATGCACCATGGGTAACTGTTGCTATGAGAAAATGTGCTAAAGAAATATATATGTGTAGACGTATGTGTGGGTGGTAGTCCGGTAAAGTTTTATTATGAGAAACATTGACATGCCGATTCATGGAATAATTAGCGCGGCGCAAGTGGGCAAAAACGTGCGAATCGCAGTGGAATAGCGAAAATCGCAGTGCAATTGCGAAAATCGCACGAAAAGCAGCGCACGTCGATTCATGGAAGGCCGTGCGCGAGAAAACCAGCGGATGTGCGATAAAAAAGTGCACGGCGCACGTTGGCGCACAGGCCATCTAACAGCGTGCGCCAGGTCACAGCGAAAATCGCACAGGCCACAGCGAAATTCGCACATAGCGCGGCGCACGCAACAAAAGTAGGCGGAACACGGGCGTAACACTCGGAATGGGGAACAACTTGCCAAAACGTGGGCGTCACGGGGGAAGTACAGGGCACAAGTGCGCGGAACGCCCACACGCTCGCCTACAACACGTATTCATGGAATGCCACAAGAAAGCAGGCGGTAGCGTCTCTGCGGCTGTAAGAAATGTGCGCCAAAAGGTGCGCCAACAAATAGCACCTATATACTGCCATGATGAATGTCTTATACTGTGGCCCTCCAGGAAAAATGACGTGCAAAGGGGTACCCACAAACACGGACACCCGCTGACAAAAAATACGTGTGCGTGTATACCGGGGTGCGCGGGAAGTCTAACACGCGATTTCAGCAGGGTACGTGCATCACAGGGGTTCGCGTGTAGTTATTCACGCGATCGGGCCTGGGGGAGCGGGCTACGTGTATTTCAGGGGTTCGCGTGAAGTTTCTCACGCGATCGGGCCTGGGGGAGCGTGCTACGTGTATTTCAGGGGTTCGCGTGAAGTTTCACACGCGATCGGGTCTGGGGGAGCGGGCTACGTGTCTTACAGGGGTTCGCGTGAAGTCACTCACGCGATCGGGCCTGGGGGAGCGGGCTACGTGTATTCCAGGGGTGCGCGGGAAGTTCCACACGCGAATAGCCTGGGTGCGTGTATTTGAGGGGTGCGCGGGAAGTTCCACACGCGAATAGCCTGTGCGCGTGTATTTCAGGGGTGCGCGGGAAGTTCCACACGCGAATAGCCTGGGCGCGTGTATTTCAGGGGTGCGCGGGAAGTTCAACACGCGAATAGCCTGGGCGTGTGGATTTCAGGGGTGCGCGGGAAGTTCCACACGCGAATAGCCTGGGGGCGCGTGTATTTTCAGGGGTGCGCGGGGAGTTCCACACGCGAATAGCCTGGGTGCGTGTATTTCAGGGGTGCGCGGGAAGTTCCACACGCGAATAGCCTGGGCGCGTGTATTACAGGGGTGCGCGGGAAGTTCCACACGCGAATAGCCTGGGCGCGTGTATTTCAGGGGTGCGCGGGAAGTTCCACACGCGAATAGCCTGGGCGCGTGTATTTCAGGGGTGCGCGGGAAGTTCCACATGTGATTTGACAGTGTGGGTCCTCCCAGGTGTACCCTGTACACCCTCCACGGCCCCTGCAGGCAGCCCACACCACAGGGGACTACCCTGCATCCCTGGTCATGTCCCGCAGGCAGCCCACCCAACATGGGCATGCCCCCCAGCAAAGGCACATGTCTCCTTGAACAAATGAACACCAACTCATGTCCCCTTGCACCCCCACCCCCCAGCACTGTGGGGCACCTGCCAGCAGGCCCCCACCCATGTCCAACTCATGTCTCCCACCACCCCCACACCCCAGCCACCAGGGGCACCCTCCACCAGGCCCCTACTCATGTCTCCCACCCCCCCCACCCCCCAGCCACCAGGGGCACCCTCCACCAGGCCCCTACTCATGTCTCCCACCCCCCCACCCCCCAGCAGTGCAGGGGCACCCTCCACCAGGCCCCCACTCATGTCACCCACCACCCCCACCCCCCAGACACCAGGGGCACCCTCCACCAGGCCCCCACTCATGTCTCCCACCACCCCCACACCCCAGCCACCAGGGGCACCCTCCACCAGGCCCCCACTCATGTCTCCCACCACCCCCACACCCCAGCCACCAGGGGCACCCTCCACCAGGCCCCTACTCATGTCTCCCACCACCCCCACACCCCAGCAGTGCAGGGGCAGCCTCCACCAGGCCCCCACTCATGTCACCCACCACCCCCACCCCCCAGCCACCAGGGGCACCCTCCACCAGGCCCCCACTCATGTCTCCCACCACCCCCACACCCCAGCCACCAGGGGCACCCTCCACCAGGCCCCCACTCATGTCCAACTCATGTCTCCCACCACCCCCACAACCCAGCCACCAGGGGCACCCTCCACCAGGCCCCCACTCATGTCACCCACCACCCCCACCCCCCAGCCACCAGGGGCACCCTCCACCAGGCCCCTACTCATGTCTCCCACCCCCCCCACCCCCCAGCAGTGCAGGGGCACCCTCCACCAGGCCCCCACTCATGTCACCCACCACCCCCACCCCCCAGCCACCAGGGGCACCCTCCACCAGGCCCCCACTCATGTCTCCCACCACCCCCACACCCCAGCCACCAGGGGCACCCTCCACCAGGCCCCCACTCATGTCTCCCACCACCCCCACACCCCAGCCACCAGGGGCACCCTCCACCAGGCCCCTACTCATGTCTCCCACCACCCCCACACCCCAGCAGTGCAGGGGCAGCCTCCACCAGGCCCCCACTCATGTCACCCACCACCCCCACCCCCCAGCCACCAGGGGCACCCTCCACCAGGCCCCCACTCATGTCTCCCACCACCCCCACACCCCAGCCACCAGGGGCACCCTCCACCAGGCCCCCACTCATGTCTCCCACCACCCCCACACCCCAGCCACCAGGGGCACCCTCCACCAGGCCCCCACCCATGTCCAACTCATGTCTCCCAACACCCCCACACCCCAGCCACCAGGGGCACCCTCCACCAGGCCCCTACTCATGTCCAACTCATGTCTCCCACCCCCCCCACCCCCCAGCAGTGCAGGGGCACCCTCCACCAGGCCCCCACTCATGTCAACCACCACCCCCACCCCCCAGCCACCAGGGGCACCCTCCACCAGGCCCCCACTCATGTCTCCCACCACCCCCACACCCCAGCCACCAGGGGCACCCTCCACCAGGCCCCCACCCATGTCCAACTCATGTCTCCCACCACCCCCACACCCCAGCCACCAGGGGCACCCTCCACCAGGCCCCCACTCATGTCACCCACCACCCCCACCCCCCAGCCACCAGGGGCACCCTCCACCAGGCCCATACTCATGTCTCCCACCCCCCCTCACACCCCAGCAGTGCAGGGGCAGCCTCCACCAGGCCCCCACTCATGTCACCCACCACCCCCACCCCCCAGCCACCAGGGGCATCCTCCACCAGGCCCCCACTCATGTCTCCCACCACCCCCACACCCCAGCCACCAGGGGCACCCTCCACCAGGCCCCCACTCATGTCGAACTCATGTCTCCCACCACCCCCACACTCCAGCCACCAGGGGCACCCTCCACCAGGCCCCCACTCATGTCACCCACCACCCCCACCCCCCAGCCACCAGGGGCACCCTCCACCAGGCCCCTACTCATGTCTCCCACCCCCCCACCCCCCAGCAGTGCAGGGGCACCCTCCACCAGGCCCCCACTCATGTCACCCACCACCCCCACCCCCCAGCCACCAGGGGCACCCTCCACCAGGCCCCCACTCATGTCTCCCACCACTACCAACTGTGCAGTGTTGGCGCCATGTAGAGTTGTAGGTGCACTGCTGCCAACATGGACCCCATCTCCAGACTAGAGGTCCTTGTGTGGACATGAGGAAGGGACCTGCAAATTGGGAGGTAGACACAGAAGAAGAGTTACACATCAATGCAACATGCAGTGTACAACACAACAGCAATATGCACTAGGAATGTATACACAGTATTGACTACAGACTGCCCACACAGCTCATGGGAGTCCAACGTCACTGTGTAATTCACTGTCACTTGGGCACACCCTTTGCAAGCCCATGGAAACGGGAAGCAGGAGGGGTGTGTGTGACTCAAACCCAAGCATCTGAACCAAATACATTACAAGCCTGCATGTGCCCAGCCACAATGCAGCGTATGCCCACAGGAACCACGGAAGCCAACAGATCGTCCCAAAAAAATTGGGAATAAAAGAAATAAAAATAAAAATAAAAATAAGAAACAATCAAAAATGGCCATTGATGGGCCCGGGGGGGTTGGGGAGGCCACCCAGGAGGTCCGAGGACAGGATGCACACCAGAACCCACCTGCGTGGATCCTGGGAAGATAAAACACCTCCATGGGCTCATGGCCCACACGGCTACCCTATTGTGGGAGTATCACTGCTGTTGCTATTATCACCCTGTGCAGCTGCATCCGGAGGTGGTTGCACTATGGGAGGCAGCCCACGCAAGGCCCTAGTCTGCTCCTCCATGGCTGCAAGCATGCGGGTGTGGTAGGTCTGGTTCTGGAGGATGAGTGTGCGGAGGTCCCCATGCAACAACTCACGGGATGCCCGGACCTCCGCCCTCGTTGCCTGCATCTCAGCTGAGAGCGTACGGGTGAGACGCTCCAGCTGCTGTTCTGTCCTTTGGTGTGTTGAAGCCTCAAGCTCAACAAGAGTCGTCCTGAGGTGAAGGAGCTCCTGCCTCAGGGCTTCCCTGTGGCCCTGGGACTCAATGGAGATGGCCTCCTGCAGAGTCGCCAGTGCCGCCCGCCTGTCCCTGTTGGACCCCAACATGTCCTCCCTGTGTGACTGGCAGATGGAGTCGGTTGCCTGCTCTAGTCGCTCCATCAGCCTTTCTGGGGGGACAATGGAAGTGGCCACCCTATCCATGGCCTGAGCCATCATCTCGGATGATGCAGCCTGTTGGGTTGCCATACCGTAAATGGATTGCTCCCATGCGGTATTGCCGGGTGGCGTACGGCCACCACGTCGGCGGGCACCACACCTGTCTGGGGCAAGGCGAACTGCGCCTTGCTGTGCCGGCACTGCCTGAGGCTGCAGGACTGCATTCCCCCTCTGATCTGCTGGCCCAGGAACAGGATCAGATGTCGCAGAGTGTGACCCTGCATCCGTAAACACCGAAGGCGTAGCTGCCAACCCTGACATCCCCATGGAGGGTTCTGACCCTGGTGCAGGTGGGTGAGACAGAACAGAATCCCTCCCTGGAACACTCACCTGCGACGGCACGTAGGTCTCATCCGAATCAACACCTGAGTACAGCTCGGGGGAGGTGCAGCCAGAGACACCCCTTGAGAGCACGACCTGCAGCACTTGTGGGTTCTCCCCCACCACCACACCACGTCCCTCACTGGTGGTTGGTCGGCCCTCGGACCCCTCCTGGGTCTGCACCATCTCCACAACCCCAGCAGTATCAGGTGCGTCTTCCCCTGCAAAGACATGAAAACAAAGAAATGGAAACAGGCATTAGCACCATGGCACACAATGAGGGCTGAGAAGCAAGAGAACCAGTACTTGATTGACACATGTCCCACATGACTAAAACCCTCCCATGCATGCACCCTCACTGCGTATGAAGTGCAGGCAAATGGCACACACTGATGACACCAAGATGGAAGATGAACACATTTTCTGCATGCTGCCTGGCAGTGGCATCACACATTGGCCTGTGATTGCCAGGTGAAACACACATGCCATCACACAGATGGCATGTACCATTGCTATTGAGTGAAGATGGAGAGGAGGGCAGCACCTATTCATTCAGTCCAGTTCCCGCATGTAATTGCTTTTCTAATCCTAACAGGTCAGATTTTTCACCTGGAGCTGCCAGTCTGAAATGGTCCAATTGCACAGGGACATGTGTGTACAAATGATATCCAGGTAACAAAGTCACTCCACTTTACCATAGCCATGTCAGACATGTGACTAGTGGACAGCGACATGCCTAGTGAAAGTGGTGGAATGCAAACAAACTGACTGAATGAACAGTGAAAAATAAGCAAATATGTTGTGGCAAGGTGACACTTCAAGGGCAACTGGCGTGCAGTTGGGCTAGATGTCTACTGTTGGCAGAAGGGATACTGCTATGGCCAAATGCAGCTGCGCAGGAAGTATTGCATGAAGCACATGGCTGACCCATACGACTCAGGCGCACACACTCTCACCTGGCACACAAACAGAAGCCCTCACACACACACCATGCACATGTATGACACACACATGCATGTGCACTCACCGGACAATGCCTCGTAATCAGCCAGATCTCCCACGCCTTGGATCTGTTCCTCCGTGACATAGGTCCCAGCGACTGACTCATGTGGAGTGAGTTCCATGTCTACTACTGGAGACCCACCTCCAGTCACTAGAGTTGCGGCATGACTTGAGGCCAGCTTACTCTTTGCCCTGCGCTTTAGGTCATTCCAGCGCTTATAGCAATCATTGGCTGTGCGCCTCACGATTCCAAGGGCACTTACGATGTCCGCAACGGTCTGCCAGTGTGCCTGGCGTTGTGCAGGTGTGGTGTTGGATCCTGCAACAATGACCATCTCGTTGTCATGTCCGGACACATACTCGACAAGTGCATTCAGTTTGTCATCCGTGAAGCTGGGCTTCCTGGACGGGCCGGACTGTGTAGCCGTGTCTGGGGCATCAGCCTGTGCCGGACGAGCACTCTTCCTCTTCCGCTTGGAAGGTGGTGGTGATCCTGAGTGTCCTGCGCCGCTCTGGACACTAGGGGCAGGAGCCCTGGTGGACTCTGTATCAGGAGTGTGGGATTGCACACTCAGCATGGGAGTTGGTGCAGGCATTGGCTCTAGTGTGATGGTGTCAGGGGGAATGTCAGCAGCATGGACTAGGACCGACACTGTCCTGGCTGGGTGTGTGAGGGCTGGGGTGGATGGAGCCGCAGCTGCCCCTGCAGCCTCTCCGCCCTGCCTCCTTGGTGCAGCAGATGACCTTGCTGCCCCAGATCCACGTGGCATGATGGCATCAACGTGCACCAGCGCACGTGTCGTAGCCCTGCTGACCTGGAAGTCAGCCATGGAGTCAGCCAGGTCTGGTGCCACAATGGGCTGGTCCAACAAGGGCTGAGCATGGATGGTGTCAGCCACATCAGCCTCAATGGGAGGGGGGGAGGGGGGGATTATGGGTGCCCGTGACTGGTCCTCCACACATGGGGGGACAGGCTCACCCTGCAAGTTACGACCACGTCCCCTACCGGATCCACCACGGCCACCACTTGTGGCTCTTCCACCTTTGCCACCCTTACGGAATCCTCGCCTCCCAGCCATGGCACTGATGTTAATGTGCGTATGGGAGTGGATGTAGACTATTGTCCTGGGCAATTGGGGGTCAAAGGGGTTGGGTACCAGATGGTAATTGTACCCTAGTGCTCTAGCAAGGCTGAATGTAACCCCTGGGGAAAGATGACGGGTCACGCAACGCACAGGAGGCCCAAAAAAGGGAGATGACGTGCACGCAACCCCTCCTAGACCACGTGTGCAGAAAGAAAAACCTGCACTACGCTGTGGCACCCAGAAACACAAGAATGAACGTATGCGGGTCACACGCAGCCTAGAATGACCTCTGAAGGGGTAGGCTACACACGGGGCAAGCACAGATGTTAGATACGTGCGTGACTCACCGTCTGCCTGGTAAACGAGCGTGTAAAAGGAGCACGTTTGGTTGGCAACACCCCCGCCAAAAGAAGATTTGTACGCTGTCTGAGGAGACAGGACAACAGTAGAAGGGAACACTGTTTGAGGGAACAGGCCCAGGTAAACCAGTAAAAGCGAAAGAAGAGAAAAAGCTGTCAGAGGTAACAGGGAATACGAACTTGAAACGCCGTGAAGTAAATCGCGTGTGAAACGACAAGAAGTACAGAATTCACCCACTCGCTCTCCACGAAAAGCACGTACAAGGAAGTGGTGTTCTACGCGTACCTTTTATACAGGCACACACATCCAGCGTCACTTACGCGGCGTGTACGCGCTAGGGCCATTTCCACCAATCACACGCGATGAGACTCTGACGTGCAGTCTTTCCACGTGTGCTCTGTCATCACGTGCTGTGTGGGAAACACCCGTGCGGGTCACGTCACAGACGCGCTTACGCGCTGAGGGCCTTTGGTCCAATAGAATCGCGTATGCGTGCTGACGCGCTTACGCGCTAAGGGCCTTTCCTCGATTTTCACGCTGACGTGCAGGATTTTCACGTGCCAAATCACTCCGTACCAAGCTGGCCACGCGTAAGCACACGGAAGACCACGCTCCTGCCCAGAAGGCCGAACTACTGCCCCCCAGAGCCCCGAGCACGCTCCCACCTACCATCTGCTGCTGCCTGACTGCCTGCTGCCCACGTGCACTGCCATTTGCTGCCTGCACATCAGCCAGGGGTGCTGTTGCTGTGACCACCCCTGCTGGTACCGAAGACTCCCGACTGGAATTCCATCTCTCCACAGCCCAGCCCCAGGACCCAGTTGCCCACCCACTCCTGCCTCTGGGGTTGTCATGTCGGGGCAAACACCATCTGTGACCACTGACAACCCCCGGCCAGAGAGGCAGAGGGGCACCAGCTTCAGTGCCACCGAAGTTGGTGTCCTGGTGGAGCAAGTCCTGGGGCAGTATGATGCCCTCTTCGGAAGTTCCCACGCCGACAAGGAAGGACGGACTCGGATCTGGACTGACATCGTGACTGCCATCAACGCGGAGGGGGTGGCAGTCCGGGACTTACAACATGTCAGGAAGCGCTGGGAGGACTTCAGGTCCAGGACCCTGAACAAGGCCCGGCGCCTCTTGAAGGCAGCGGATGCCAAGGGGCGCCGGGGCCACTTGTCGGAAGAACAGATGGGGGTCCTGGAACGCATATCCCCAGCGCTCCACGTCCAGGTCCTGGAGAAGCAGACCCGTCTGGAGTCGAGCGGTGAGTGTACATGCATCCTGATTGTGAGCAGTGCGTGTGGTGATTATTCGGTATTGTGCCGGTTGCACATCTGTTTGTATGGGGTCGAGTATGGGTGGGGGTGTACATGGCCGTGGGGCTGACACATGCGAGGGCTGTAATGTGTGAGACATGGATGGAGCTTGTGTGTGTAGGCTTGCATGGCAAATGCAGTTGTGCGTGCACACATGTTTGTATGTATGTGTATGTAAGTAGACATGTCCGTGATGTCACGCATGTATGTTGTATTGGGCTGCATGTATGAGCACTGTGTACATGTGCATGTGTGTGTATTTGACAAGGGTGCAACAGTGATGCAACATGGATGCATGTGACTGCGGTATGTTTAAGCCTGATTGGCAGATGTGACATGGATGCCCGTCTGAACAGTGCGACACTTGGCAGAGGTGTACACATGCATGCAAGTGTGGTGGTGTGTGTACATGTGTGGTGCACTTCCTGTGTTGCATGTGATGTCTGGCTCACCTTTGGCTGCTCATGCTGTTGTATGTGTATGGATGGTGGTGGCAGTTGCGATATGGCTGTGGTATGGCTCATGTGTGCGAGTTGCAATGACATGTGTGTTGGGGATTGTGATGACATGTCTGAGGTTTGCCAATGCCACTCATGTGCAACTGTCATGTGTGTATGTGTCCATTGTACAGTGCCCTGATGCCTGTGTTTTGTTTCTCCCTGTCTGCAGCGTCAACTGATGAAGAGGGCGGAGAAGGTGCTGTGGAGCACAGCGGCGGGGATCCGACCGCCAGCCGGAGACGCAAGGCCCAGCTCCCCTCCCGTGTTGTCATCTCGTCGGGGAGTGAGGAGTCCGGTGCCGCGTCCCAGGCCGCAGCTGCCGGGGGGAGGTCCAAGAGGCGGAGGTTGGAGTTGGACTCCTCGGCAGCAGAAGGGGCAGCTGGGACCCCACAGGGCCCAACAGGGGAAGATGGCACGGAGTCATCCAGGTTGGTGGGGGGTCTGGTGGAGGAGGAGGCCGTGCAAGCACCAGAGACGGGGTCTGGAGGTGGGGATCCCACTGGTGCTAGTGGTGCAGTCCAGGACCAGGGACAGGAGGCAGCACAGGCCGCCGCGGAGGTGCCTGTGTGCAATCCTGTCCCCGATCCTGTCCCTGCATCATCTTGCACCAGCAGGGATGCCTACGTCCAGACCCGTTTCCAGGCAGGGGATGAGCTGACGTCAACTGCCCTTCCTCTGCCTGCGGACGTGGCTATCCAGGTCCGGGTTGAGCCTGTCCTGGCTGGTGTGGCGTTGCGTCAACGGGCCATGCGAGGTGACCTGCAGTCTTTTCATGGAGAGACTGCACGTCATCTCGAATGGCTCGTTGACCACGTCAGCCTGCTGGGACAGGTCACCCAGACCGGATTCCTCCGTTTGATGGGGCTTGTTCCGACCCCCTCCTCACTGGACCCCCTACGCGCCAGTCGTCCTCTGTGCCATCTTCCCACCCATCAGTCACCTGGGTGCCCTGTGGAGCTGCCTCTGACAGTGCGGCCAGGCTGGTGGAGGAGGCATCCCTGCCACAGTCGGGAGTCGGACGTCCAGCAGGGGTGGCCACATCAACAACTGCACCCCAGCCGGCGGAGGATGTGCAGGCAGCAGGAGGCAGTGCACGGGCAGAGGCAGAGCAGCAGCAGCAGCAACATGGTGGGAGCCATGAAGGCTCGGGGCCTTCGACATCGGAGGGGCAGGCATCGGCCGGAGGGCAGGAGGACCCAGGACAGAGAGTGTCTTCCGTGTGGCAGCGGTTGGGCCACGCCATAGGTGCGGAGCGGCGGCGGGCGGAAGAGGCGCGGCTCACAATGGTCAGGGCGGAGAACTCCATGCGGAGGGCCCTGAGGCGGGCCGAGTGCCTCGAGGCAATCCGCAGGGGGTTGGAAGAGGACACGGCGTCGTCCCTGCGGACCCTCGGGGCCATGGAACTGGACCGCCTCCGGGACATCGAACAAGAGTTCGATGATGCCCTGGCCCGGAACACCACGGAGTGAGCCGCTGGACTTGCCCGCCGCCTTTGTATATAGTTCTTTAGTTTTAGGTTTCCTTTGTTTTTTCTTATGATTTGGAGTCGACGGACACTGCTCCACTTTTTGTATATAGTTGATATTTAGGTAGGTTTTTTAGGAGGTTTCCTTAGTTCAGTTGTGATGATGGACCCTTGTTATTTTTGTACATAGTTCTTTGTTGCATGGAGAGTTTTTACATTTTACTTTGGACAAAATTTTATGGATTTGATTTTCTACTTTTGTGTTTTTATGCGGACATGCAGCTTATTTTTTCACATTTACATTGTAGTTATTTTTCTTTCTTTACCATTCGTATTTTTGTCCAATACATTTTTTTTCCATTGTTCACTGTGTGGTTTCATCTCATTGGTTTCATGCATGTGATGTTGTGTGTTTTCCCATTCAATTTGGAAATCTGTGTGTGACGCACATGGGTTCATTTGCTTCATGAACATTGGGGGTGTAACATGTGTTTTCATTTCCATGTGGGTGAATGGGTTACTTGTTAGGGCTTTTTGGATGTGGAGGCTGACCATTACGCACATGATTGGGGATTGTGAGGACCAGGTGGGGGCTGCACATGGTGGCAGGGGGGTGGGGGTGGTGGGAGACATGAGTGGGGGCCTGGTGGAGGGTGACCCTGCACTGCTGGGGGGTGGGGGTGGTGGGAGACATGAGTGGGGGCCTGGTGGAGGGTGCCCCTGCACTGCTGGGGGGTGGGGGTGGTGGGAGACATGAGTGGGGGCCTGGTGGAGGGTGCCCCTGCACTGCTGGGGGGTGGGGGTGGTGGGAGACATGAGTGGGGGCCTGGTGGAGGGTGCCCCTGCACTGCTGGGGGGTGGGGGTGGTGGGAGACATGAGTGGGGGCCTGGTGGGGGCTGCCCATGGTGGCAGGGGGGTGGGGGTGGTGGGAGACATGAGTGGGGGCCTGGTGGGGGCTGCCCATGGTGGCAGGGGGGTGGGGGTGGTGGGAGACATGAGTGGGGGCCTGGTGGAGGGTGACCCTGCACTGCTGGGGGGTGGGGGTGGTGGGAGACATGAGTGGGGGCCTGGTGGAGGGTGACCCTGCACTGCTGGGGGGTGGGGGTGGTGGGAGACATGAGTGGGGGCCTGGTGGAGGGTGCCCCTGCACTGCTGGGGGGTGGGGGGGGTGGGAGACATGAGTGGGGGCCTGGTGGAGGGTGCCCCTGCACTGCTGGGGGGTGGGGGTGGTGGGAGACATGAGTGGGGGCCTGGTGGAGGGTGACCCTGCACTGCTGGGGGGTGGGGGTGGTGGGAGACATGAGTGGGGGCCTGGTGGAGGGTGACCCTGCACTGCTGGGGGGTGGGGGTGGTGGGAGACATGAGTGGGGGCCTGGTGGAGGGTGACCCTGCACTGCTGGGGGGTGGGGGTGCAGGGGGACATGAGTGGGGGCCTGGTGGAGGGTGCCCCTGCACTGCTGGGGGGTGGGGGTGCAGGGGGACATGAGTGGGGGCCTGGTGGTGGTTGAACCTGCACTGCTGGGGGGTGGGGGTGGTGGGAGACATGAGTGGGGGCCTGGTGGGGGCTGCCCATGGTGGCAGGGGGGTGGGGGTGGTGGGAGACATGAGTGGGGGCCTGGTGGAGGGTGACCCTGCACTGCTGGGGGGTGGGGGTGGTGGGAGACATGAGTGGGGGCCTGGTGGAGGGTGACCCTGCACTGCTGGGGGGTGGGGGTGGTGGGAGACATGAGTGGGGGGCTGGTGGAGGGTGCCCCTGCACTGCTGGGGGGTGGGGGTGGTGGGAGACATGAGTGGGGGCCTGGTGGGGGCTGCCCATGGTGGCAGGGGGGTGGGGGTGGTGGGAGACATGAGTGGGGGCCTGGTGGAGGGTGACCCTGCACTGCTGGGGGGTGGGGGTGGTGGGAGACATGAGTGGGGGCCTGGTGGAGGGTGCCCCTGCACTGCTGGGGGGTGGGGGTGGTGGGAGACATGAGTGGGGGCCTGGTGGAGGGTGCCCCTGCACTGCTGGGGGGTGGGGGTGGTGGGAGACATGAGTGGGGGCCTGGTGGGGGCTGCCCATGGTGGCAGGGGGGTGGGGGTGGTGGGAGACATGAGTGGGGGCCTGGTGGAGGGTGACCCTGCACTGCTGGGGGGTGGGGGTGGTGGGAGACATGAGTGGGGGCCTGGTGGAGGGTGACCCTGCACTGCTGGGGGGTGGGGGGGGTGGGAGACATGAGTGGGGGCCTGGTGGGGGCTGCCCATGGTGGCAGGGGGGGTGGGGGTGGTGGGAGACATGAGTGGGGGCCTGGTGGAGGGTGACCCTGCACTGCTGGGGGGTGGGGGTGGTGGGAGACATGAGTGGGGGCCTGGTGGAGGGTGACCCTGCACTGCTGGGGGGTGGGGGTGCAGGGGGACATGAGTGGGGGCCTGGTGGAGGGTGCCCCTGCACTGCTGGGGGGTGGGGGTGCAGGGGGACATGAGTGGGGGCCTGGTGGTGGTTGACCCTGCACTGCTGGGGGGTGGGGGTGGTGGGAAACATGAGTGGGGGCCTGGTGGGGGCTGCCCATGGTGGCAGGGGGGTGGGGGTGGTGGGAGACATGAGTGGGGGCCTGGTGGAGGGTGACCCTGCACTGCTGGGGGGTGGGGGTGGTGGGAGACATGAGTGGGGGCCTGGTGGAGGGTGCCCCTGCACTGCTGGGGGGTGGGGGTGGTGGGAGACATGAGTGGGGGCCTGGTGGAGGGTGCCCCTGCACTGCTGGGGGGTGGGGGTGGTGGGAGACATGAGTGGGGGCCTGGTGGGGGCTGCCCATGGTGGCAGGGGGGTGGGGGTGGTGGGAGACATGAGTGGGGGCCTGGTGGAGGGTGACCCTGCACTGCTGGGGGGTGGGGGTGGTGGGAGACATGAGTGGGGGCCTGGTGGAGGGTGACCCTGCACTGCTGGGGGGTGGGGGTGGTGGGAGACATGAGTGGGGGCCTGGTGGAGGGTGACCCTGCACTGCTGGGGGGTGGGGGTGGTGGGAGACATGAGTGGGGGCCTGGTGGAGTGTGCCCCTGCACTGCTGGGGGGTGGGGGTGGTGGGAGACATGAGTGGGGGCCTGGTGGAGGGTGCCCCTGCACTGCTGGGGGGTGGGGGTGGTGGGAGACATGAGTGGGGGCCTGGTGGAGGGTGCCCCTGCACTGCTGGGGGGTGGGGGTGGTGGGAGACATGAGTGGGGGCCTGGTGGGGGCTGCCCATGGTGGCAGGGGGGTGGGGGTGGTGGGAGACATGAGTGGGGGCCTGGTGGGGGCTGCCCATGGTGGCAGGGGGGTGGGGGTGGTGGGAGACATGAGTGGGGGCCTGGTGGAGGGTGACCCTGCACTGCTGGGGGGTGGGGGTGGTGGGAGACATGAGTGGGGGCCTGGTGGAGGGTGACCCTGCACTGCTGGGGGGTGGGGGTGGTGGGAGACATGAGTGGGGGCCTGGTGGAGGGTGCCCCTGCACTGCTGGGGGGTGGGGGTGGTGGGAGACATGAGTGGGGGCCTGGTGGAGGGTGCCCCTGCACTGCTGGGGGGTGGGGGTGGTGGGAGACATGAGTGGGGGCCTGGTGGGGGCTGCCCATGGTGGCAGGGGGGTGGGGGTGGTGGGAGACATGAGTGGGGGCCTGGTGGAGGGTCACCCTGCACTGCTGGGGGGTGGGGGTGGTGGGAGACATGAGTGGGGGCCTGGTGGAGGGTGACCCTGCACTGCTGGGGGGTGGGGGTGCAGGGGGACATGAGTGGGGGCCTGGTGGAGGGTGCCCCTGCACTGCTGGGGGGTGGGGGTGCAGGGGGACATGAGTGGGGGCCTGGTGGTGGTTGAACCTGCACTGCTGGGGGGTGGGGGTGGTGGGAGACATGAGTGGGGGCCTGGTGGGGGCTGCCCATGGTGGCAGGGGGGTGGGGGTGGTGGGAGACATGAGTGGGGGCCTGGTGGAGGGTGACCCTGCACTGCTGGGGGGTGGGGGTGGTGGGAGACATGAGTGGGGGCCTGGTGGAGGGTGACCCTGCACTGCTGGGGGGTGGGGGTGGTGGGAGACATGAGTGGGGGCCTGGTGGAGGGTGACCCTGCAGTGCTGGGGGCTGGGGGTGCAGGGGGACATGAGCAGGTGTGCAGGGTAGTCCCCTGTTTTGTGGGCTGCCTGCTGGGGCCGTGGAGGGTGTACAGGGAACACCTGTGAGGACCCACCCAGCCTAATTGCGTGTGATAATTCCCGCACACCCCTGTTATACACGTACCTGGCCAAATCGCATGTGAGAATTCCCGCGCACCCCTGTAATACACGTACCCAGCCGAATCCCGTGTAGAACTTCCCGTGTACCCCTGTAATACACGTACCCAGCCAAATCGCGTGTGATAATTCCCACGTACCCCTGTAATACACGTACCCTGGCCAATCGCGTGTAGAACTTCCCAAGGAACCCGTGTAATACCCGTACCAAGCCAAATCGCGTCTGATCATTACCACGCACCCCTGTAATACACGTACCAAGCCAAATCGCGTGTGATAATTCCCACGTACCCCTGTAATACACGTACCCTGGCTAATCGCGTGTATAACTTCACGCGTACCCCTTATTACACGTGCCCTGGCTAATCGCATGTAAGACTTCCCGCGTACCCCTGTAATAGACGTTCCCTGGACAATCGCGTGTTGAACTTACCGCGTACCCCTGTAATACACGTACCCAGCCAAATCGCCTGTGATAATTCCCACGTACCCCTGTAATACACGTACCCTGGCTAATCGCGTGTATAACTTCACGCGTACCCCTGTATTACACGTGCCCTGGCTAATCGCATGTAAGACTTCCCGCGTACCCCTGTAATAGACGTTCCCTGGACAATCGCGTGTTGAACTTACCGCGTACCCCTGTAATACACGTTCCCTGGACAATCGCGTGTTGAACTTCCCGCGTACCCCTGTAATACACGTTCCCTGGACTATCGCGTGTTGAACTTCCCGCGCACCCCTGAAATACACGTACCCTGGCAGCCTGGCTAATCGCGTGTATAACTTCACCGTACCCCTGATATGCACGTTACCCGCTTTGCGTTCCTTGTTTGGCAGCCCTGTAAACTGGTCCAGGGTTAGCGCAGCCCTTTGCGATGATTTAGCGATTTTGATGGCTTTTCCTTGCGCGAGGGCGTTCTTGGGGGCGTTACTGGCGCTGCTGCAGGGTCGCTGCGATACTCTGCGCCACGGCTGGTTTGGGAGCCTAAAATCCATGAATACGCTGTGCGCGGAAATCGGTTTTAGCGCACGTGCCTGGCGCAGACAATCGCACGCGGACACTCTGCGCCAGCCGCTTGCGACACTTTTCTGCGAAATTCTATGAATTACCCTGTGAGTGTAGTATTTGTACACAGTTACTATAACACTTTAAAAAAATTATCTTCATCAATAATACTTATAAGTTTAAATACTATAAAAGTGAAATAAGTATGGAAACAAGTTTTTTTAAAACACATTTATTTTGGGGGAAAATGGTTGTGGGATTTATTTTTCTTCAGGCACATGATACATCTTCAGTGGCCCAATTATCTCCAATATTACTGTCCATGATATGTCTTGAGTCTTTCTTGTCCTTTTTCATGTATTCAACATCATTTTGAATATTAATAGTTATTTTATTTCTTTTAATGTGTCCATGATTGGTTTTGTGGGTAATTCTTCAGGTGCATGTTGTTTTATTATTCATGATACTTGAATCACTTCTTCATCTGTTTGAAAAATCTGATAGATACAATACACTTTAAAATACTTTTCTTGGTTACACAGACATTAAAAGTAGTAAGGTAAACTATATCTGTATGCTGAATAATGGGTGTTGCTTAAAATATCCTTCTTACTCACATTTTACATGACTATAAAAATGAACTCAAAAAATCCTGAATGTTGTGCAGTTTCTTCTGGCTGATTCTCTTCACCATCTTCTTTTTTTTATTTTATTTGTTCCTCTGTAGGATAGTTTTCCTCCAGCCACTCCATGTATTTCTCCATAGGTCACTTCAGATGTTAGAAGGAATAATGGAAGAAGATTACATGAGTAGAGAAGGTGAAATTCCTTGTATTTATTTTCTTATTGGTGGACATCTCCCAATAGGACTTCAAGTACCTCAGAGGCTCTTTACCAATTGAACCTATTGAGAATGTACTTTTTGAGTGATGTAAATATGGGCCAATTAAACTGTAGATTATATTGCATTTATTTCTATATAGTAAGTTGGTATTACCTGAGAGGTTGGTGTGTTTTAGCAGATTGTGGAATTAAAGGTGCTATATATAATGTTCTGTTGGGTATTTAAAAAAATTAAGGCAATTACAGAAGGAGAGGAATAAAATTGCTCAGAATATTGTGACGGAAGAGAGAATTTTGAGAATGGGACTAATAGTGATGTTGAGGATATTGGTGATGTGCTTTCAAAGCATTGGCTTAGAACACTTTTCTGGTTCTATAATATTACTGTAGCTGGAGTATTTTAAGTGAGAGGTGTGTGTTCAAGTTGTGTGCAAATATTTTTCACTGGAAGTATACTATATTTTCTTTTGGGAAAAAATGTGTTAGTCATATAAGGAAAAGGCCTAGTGAATTTTTGCAAAATGTTGGGAATTATAATAGAGGGTATGAATACTTGCCTGAATGAAAATATATTGTTGTGTTATATTTTGCTATAAAAAAGCAAAACCTCTTTTAAGAGCCATCTAGAGAAGTGATTAAGTATTATAGAAAAGGATAATAATGTGTATGCCTTTTTTGTCTAGCCATGGCTACAGAACAGCCAATGAAACATTGTGCCCTGTCAGGAGTTGAATAGCCGCAGGTTGAGACAAGCCCATTGGACACCATGAATTTGGTGGGTTGTCCAACCATGGCTATCACTGCCACCATAGTCAAAGATAAATGTCATATTATTTCATAGATTTTATGGTACAAAATTTTACCTGTGTTTCTGATTCTATGTACTCATTTGTACCTTTGTGTCTTTTCAACTGTTAAACCTTGTTAATAAGTGTTATAAACCATGTGACAATTTTACTTGTACCTGCAGCTCTGAGGCCGCTCGTATCCTCGGCTAGCAGCCGTCTAATCAGATGTACTTTTTGCTGGGCTGTTGTAGCCGCAGGTATAAATACTGCTGGTTACCCGCTGCTATACCTGTATACATTTTGTGCAGTGATCATATGTTTTATGGATGTTACACCATAGATTTGTACATGTCTTTCTGATTGAATGTCCACAACTCAAGACATTTGTGATCTAAGTTTGAAACCTTTACAAGGTGTGTTTTCCAATGCATTTTCATGTACCCATGGCTATAGAGAAAATTGACCAAAGCCAGGCCATATGAAAACATTTAAAATGCGGATGTCTACTTTCATTTTTGCCTCTGGTTCACATTGGTTAGTGTTAATTTTCCAAGGGGCTACTTGGATGTGATAAGTTGTGGTAAAATGTGTCTCTCATTTTATTTGTTTGCTTTTTACAGTCCTCTTTTTGTGTTATTCATTTCTGAAATATATAACAGGCACCATTTTCTACACCTTTGTTATTCTGATTGTGAAGATCTATTCATTCTTTGGAGCAGCTCTAGGTGAGTAAAGTAGGGTTTTTCATCTTTTACTGTGTGTTTTCAGGACAGTGACCAAGCAGTTGTGCATGCTATGCTATGGTTATGTGTGGCAAACATATTGTTAGCAATTAAAGGGTCTTCTCACTGTTTTCTGGAAGGATTTATTTGATAATTTTCTGATGTGGCCTTGGGGAGTTTTCAGAATCTTTCTGTATTTATTAAAAGTAATGTGCTGCTTCTTTCTACCCAAGACACATGTGGTCACAACTCAGATGTTGTTTGTAAGAGAAGAAAATTGATTTTAGTTTGAAGAAGTAGGGTGTGTTTTCTGAATTTGGTGTAAAGCAGAGCAATATTTGTTGTGAGTAGCAGTATTTTAAGTTGTATTCTACATTAGTATAATGTAACCATCCCTTTACTCAGTTCGTAGAAGCACAGGCCATAGAAGTGGCAACATTCTTTATTAATAAAGGTTCCATTGTATACCTGTAAAATTTAGTCTAACAGTGACTTGCTCTCAAATCTTGACACTAACACTCCCTCTGTCCTCATTCTTCTTGATCTCTCCTCTGCGTTTGACATGGTTAACCACAACATTCTGATCTCATGGCTTTGTGACACCTTGGCACTCACAGGTCTGGATCTGGCTTGGTTAACCTCTTTTCTCTCCAACTGCCAATCCTAGGTCGAACTTGGTGCCTTTCTCTCAACTTGAAACACTTGTGTATAGGCACGTTACAAATGCCATATCATATCATATCATATCATATCATATCAACTATCACCCTCACAACCTGCAGCATTCTCCAGGGTTCTAACATATCCCCCTGGTTCTTCAATGTCTACATTGCTGCCCTGGCAGATGTGATTGCCACTTTCACCTCTAATTTCCAGTGTTGTGCAGATGACACGCAGCTATCCTTTGGGCTATTCTCAGCCTCCTCTTCCTCCTCACTCATACCTGACTGTCTGTCCGCTGTTTAGTCTTGGTGTGCTGCGCATGACATTTGTCTCAATCGCAGTAAAACTGGGATTGTTTGCTTTGGGGACACCTTCTCCCACTTTCGCCCTCTCACCCTGGCCGGCCTCCCTTGGCCCTGTGCCTACCCCACCTATGAGGCCAAAAACCTTGGGGTCATCTTCGACTCCACTCTCTCCTTCTCCTCTCACATTTCTGACATTTCAAAAAAGTCTAACTGTCAACTACACCTCCTTAGAGGCACTCCACCTTTTCCTCATTGGCTCACTGTCTCCAGAGCCCTAGTTCTCTCCAAGCTGGACTACTGCAACCTCCCTGCTTCCGCACTGAGCCCTCTTCAACTCATCCAGAACCGAACTGCAAGACTTTAATCCTTGGCCTCAAGCCCAGGGACTGCATCTCTCCGGTGCTGAAATCCCTTCACTGGCTCCCCGTGACTACAAGGATCAAATTCAAGACCCTCTGCATTGTACACAAGGCTTTCTGGTGCCTGGGGTCTACTTAACTTCCATGTTACCTTCCTAAATACTGCCCCTCCAGAGCCCTCCACTCTTCTACCTCCAACATTCTGACAGTGAGCCGGTTCTCCAAGCAGAGATTTGGAGGGAGATCCCTTTCCTTAGCAGGTGCCTCCCTGCCACCCTCTGTCTTGAGCCTGAAATTCTCAAGTTCCCGAAGCTCATCAAGACCTTCCTCTTCTCCTCTTCCTTCCCTCTCACCCTACCCTGCTAACCAAGCTGTCTGCTCTGCCTTCTCTCCCTTCTTCCTTACTGCTTATTGACTGGCCGCCTGGTGTACCTCAGAGTCCCCAGGTTCCAGTCACCCCCGCCAGTCCTTTATGCACTTGCTGCAAGGCCCTATACCCCTCTGTACTTGTATTAAAATATTGAGAGCTTCCCTCTCTGCACTTCACCAGTCTCTAATGACTGGGCGCACTTGGTCCCCTGCCCCTCCCTTGCCCTCCTGCCCTTGCACAATCTGTATACAGCCCTGACCGTAGATCGTTCTGTCTGTTCTCCCTTGTATTCACCCCTCAATGTGCACTTGAAAAAAAAAAGGAATTGCTGGCAGGCCTATTTGCTGCATCTAAACTGTTAAATGTATAATAAGCGCTTAATCTGCCTGTGCAGACCATTATCGTCTCGGAAATTCAAGGGCTCTGAGCGACAGTTATCTTTCACTGTGTTCCTTCCCTCCATGAGCATTTTGAAAAACTTGTTGTGTAAAGGCGCTATACAAATAAGCATTACCATTACCATACATTACCATTACACATGGACACCATTGCAATGCTCTCAGCTGTGACATTTGCGATTATGTGAATGAGTTACGTACTAGTTTGTCAGTGTCAATTGTCCAAAGAAAAACAGGCACATTATGGTCATCATCTGTGGAATTTGTGCTTACCTTTAACAATTTCAGTATAGGTTGATTTTGCTTGGTTATGTTATGTAGGGTGTACACTGTGCTTTACAATGTTCTCTGAAATTGAAAAGAGCTTTGTGAGGTACAGTGGTGAAGGAAACCTACTTATAATCTAGACGTTTTATTGAATATTAGCTTTCTCTAATAGAGTAGGTTACCATAGGTTTTATTAGAGCAAATGAACCCACATATATTAAGTTTTGAATTGGACTCAGCAGAGAAAGTTTCTATGAATAGAGCATAATAACATGTGTAGTAGAAATTAATGTTTACATCACTAATGTAACATTACAGTGTATTGTATTGTAAGGTCCACTCTTAATGTATTGACATATTCTGTGAAGTGGATTGCAGCCGTGCTGCCTGTATTTGTGTACTGTAACAGTTCATCTATTAGGTTTGTAGAAGCATGAGCTACAGAAGTAGAAGCATTCATTATTTTGAATGCTTGCTGTAAGCACCTCAGCCGTGAATACTTCCCTCATATATAATGTATGTAGCAATGGGCCTAGTAGTTAAATCTGCACAGATAAACACCATTAGAGTGCTCTCAGTAGTGCCATCTCTGATTATGTAAAATATTCAGTGAATCATGTTTCTACATGCATTTCCCCCCAAAAAGAAGTACACTGTGGGTCTCATCAGTGCAATGTAGCCCACATTTAACAGTTGCAGTTTGGGTTGATTTTGCTTGGTCATGCCATGTATGATGTGCATTGTGTTTAAGATATTTCCTGAAATTGAAAAGAGCTTTGAGAGGTAGAAATGTGAAGGACACATTGGGCCTCATTACACGGTATGCGGTAACTATGGCGCTAATAGCGCCATGGTTGCTGCCAGTATTTTACTGTGTCCGCCTTGGTGGATGGCGGAATTACCGCCCTACTCCAAGGTGAGTTGGGGGCAGTAATTCCCCATTCACCAAGGCACTTCCCCATTCCCATTTTTGCCCCCATAGGGCTCAATGGGAATGGGGAAGGAGCTAATTACGGTACTGCAAATTGCGGTACCGTAATTAGCACCAAGGTCCCTTTGCGGGCCTGTTGCTTAACGGCTGCTAAAACCAGCCGTTGAGGTCGGGTCCGGCATACAGACCTCGTAGTAAGGCGGTAAGGGTTTACCGGTACTGGTGCCCTTACTGGTACCGGTAAACCCTTACCGCATTTCGTGTAATGAGGCCCATTCTTGAAGCACCTCAGCCATGCATACTTCTCTCATATATAATGTATGTATAAATGGGCCTAGTGGATAAATCTGCATACATAAATACCATTAGAATGCTATAAAAAGTGAAATCTCTGAATATAAAAAAGAGTCATTGAATCATTTTTCTGTATGCATTTTCAGAAAATATTAGGTACACTGTGGATTTCAGCAGTAGAATGTATCCTATATTTAACAATTACACTATGGGATGTTTTTGCCTAGTCAAGTAAAGTGGAATTTGCACTGTGTTTTAAGATGGTCCCTCAAATGTAAAAGAGCTTTGTGAGGTACAAACCTGCAGGAACCCTTCTGATAATATACACTTTTTTAGAAGATTAGCTTCTTTAATACTGTAGATTACCATACGTTTTATTAGAGCAATATGTACCCAAATATATTAGGTGCTGAATTGTACTCATCAGAGCAAGTTTCTATGAATAGTGCATATTAACAGGGGTAGTAGATGTTAAGGTTTACATCAATAATTTGACATTAAGCTATAGTGTCGTAAGGTCTACTATCTTTGAAGAAGTACTGTTGCCCTTAATGTTGAAATAGTCTGTCAAGTGCAAAAGAGCCTTGTTGCCTGTATTTGTTTAAGGTAACTGTTTGTCTATTCAGTTTGTAGAAGCATGAGTGACCTACATGGAAGCATTTATCATTTACCATGATTGCTGTAAGCACCTCAGCTGTGCACTGTTGCCTAACAAATAATGTATGTTGCAATGCACCTTGAAGTTAAATCTACACACATAAACACCTTTAGAATGCTTTCAGTAGTGAAGTTACAATTCTCTAATTATGCGATAATTTTTGTGTGTGAATTATTCTAAACAAACAGCTACACTATGGCTCTCAACAGTGAAATGTAGTCCACATTTTGCAATTGTAGTATGGGCTGATTTTGTCTGGTCAAGTTATGTAGAATAGGTATTGTGCTTTAAGATATACCTTGACATTCAAAAGAGTTTTGTGAGGTACAGTGGTGAAAGAAATGTTCTGATAATATAAACTTTTTTTAGAAGATTGGGTTTTTAATAGTGTAGTTTTATTGGTTTTATCACAGCAATATGTACCTGTCTATTCAGTTGTAGATGCATGGCCCCCTGAAGTGGAAGCATTCCTTACTCAGAATGGTTTCTATAAGCATTGGAGCTGTGCATACTTACCTCATATATAATGTATATAGCAATGGGCCTAGCAGTTAAATATACACACATAAAAACCATTAGAATGCTCTCAGTAGTGAAATCTCTTACTATATAAAAAGGATCACCGAATCATTTTTCATTGTTAATTTTCCCCCCAAAACAGGGACACTATGGGCCTCATTACGACCCTGGCAGAGTGGGTTTACGCCAGCGGTATTCGCGGCGGACCCGTCCGCCCTACTACGAGTTCCCGTAGCGCCATGGAGCGTTTTCCGCCTGGTTTTTCCGGGCGGAGAAATCCATGGCGCTACGGGACCTTGTTCTTAATTACGCCACCGTATTTTACGGTGGCGTAATTAACGCCTTCCCCACTCCCATTATACCCTATGGGGCAAAAATGGGAATGGGGAAGGGTAAAATGGGGAATGGGGATTTACCGCCCCGCCAAGGTCGGAATGGGGCGGAAAATCCGCCAACCCCCATGGCGCTATCGGCAGCTTTCCGCCGTGCTCCATGGTGCATTTGGCGCCACGATTTCCGCCAGGGTCGTAATGAGGCCCCATGTGTCAGAAGTGCAATGCAGCCGACATTTAACATTAGCAATGCGTGCTGATTTTGCCAGGTTAAGTCATATAGAATAGGTACTGTTCTTTAAGATATTCCTTGACATTTAAAAGAGCTTTGTGAGGTACAGTTGTGAAAAAACGTTCTGATAATATAGACTTTTTTTGTGAGGTTAACCTTTTAAAATAGTGTAGTTACTGTAGGTTTTATTAGTGGATTGTCGGAAGCGTCCACGGTTTACCACTACTCGTACAGTGCGAACTACGTTGGTGCGGCTTGATGATCCTCACTTGCCATGCGCTGCCAGGTGCTTTCCTCTAACAGACTATCGATTTCAGAGGTGGTGGAAGCGGAGCGGAGCAGAAGCCACCGGCACAGGGAGGACGTGAAGTCTACCCTTTAGTGCCGCCACCTCGGAAGCAAGAGGAAGCGAGGAAGTGAGGGAACGCGAGGGAACACGCTCTCCCCTGGTCGAAGAAGGTGAGGTACAGTGCGGCAACAAAGCCAGATGTGAATGAGCTGTGTAGGCGAGCTGTACAGTCTGTACGAGCACGTGTATTACATGCTCTTATGAAGTAATCCCTTCTGAAAAGGCACCTATTGTTCTGACGGCTCACTTAGAGCGGGAAACAGTGTTGGATGTGTACGTATACGACTGCCCCACTCTGTGTGCTTTATACTGTGACCTGTAATTCTATCCATTAGGGGTCCCAGCAACTCAGTGGCTTACCAGGCGCAGAGTTAGAAGGCCGCCCTACAGATACATTCACTCCCACTCCCCAATTACTTCCCCGGGCCCCCGTAAAGAGCAGTATCGTAAGGAGGAAGGTGCAGTGACATTATAAATTGGAAGGAAAAAGGAGCAACTTGTCACTGCGCATCATTGCAAGGGGAATTAGCCATATAGTGGCCTTTCCAGGAGACTGTGGGCAACGCCTTTGATCCTGGTATTATACACAAGGCATTAACAGTTGTATTTACAAGCACTAGACGTTCCTTTCAGGTAGACTGCAGACATTGCCCCTGATCCCGAAACGGAGTGCGATGTGCACTTCTATCAGTGACAAGTCACCCTACAGTAACAGAAACAGCGACAAAAGTCAACAGACCCCTACTATCAGTACTGCCTGACTTTGCCTGGACTAAGGGGAAGTGGGCACTTAAACCTATGGTCTGCTAGTCCTCCCTGCAACTCAGCCCCTCTATTCATAACCACATGGCACAGAATTGTGAGAGACCACCAATCTGAGTAGTGTCACAAGATTCACAATGCTTACAGTCAAGAAGTGTTCAGCGACGAGATATAATCTTCGCAATCAGAGGAGCAGAACTCCGACACCAAAAACGAATGGATGCAAAGGATCCAAAGTAGCACCTGTGGAGAAAGGTGCAATCACTGACTTTTTCTCGCTCCCTGGCACCGCAAATATAACAATTTTACCGCTAACCGCGGAAAAGGCAACGGGTGGTCAAAGCATGAATAACACCATAGATGCATTAGGAGAAAGTGTAATAGATAACAACTCATTACTGGACCTGTGCTTATCTATGCAGAGATCTATGACTACCCTTTTAGGAAGCAACCCAATCAGATCGACAGCTATCAACACCTGCCTATCCACTCACAACGAGAAACATATAATAGACTATCTGCCTCTCCCAATCGGGGTGTACATTTGGAATCATCAGAACCAGACAGTAGCAGAGAGGAAGGGGAAAGTCAAACGACCTTGGGGGACTTGCAATCCTCGGTTGCATCTCTACAATTTGCTTTAAACATTCTGTTGAAGATGTGTGGGAGGATACTGGAAGTCACTCTTACCTTACCGGCAGGAAACAAAGCAAACAACAGTAACTTGGAGCCTGTGCAGAAGGAAGGGAACATCACTTTGCCAGAATGCCCGGAAACAGCAGACCATGATTTAAACACTACAACTAATGTGGATGTTTATTTTTTCATGCAAACAGCGATGAATGGCCAGAAGAGCGATTGCAAGGAAAAAGCGCCAAGTTGCAACCATAATACTACCTGACACAACAGAGCCGGAAGAGGAAATATCCAGACCCACAAAAGGTAGTACCACCAAACAGGCCAAGAGAAAAGTCAAACAGAAAGCGGCCTGAGCGAGCAAAGGTATTGTGGGCAGGGAGGGCAAACTGACTAGCTGGCTCATTCTCGATAAGAGTACCGCCGTAAATCCTGCTGAGGAGGTAGACCTGAATAAGAGCATCACCTCACATCCAGCGGATGAGGTGGATTTAGAGCCCTCATTTTGTCCAAGTAAGCTGGAGGAGAACCCCGCACTGAATGCCACAAATACTGAACCAATCAATCCACCTCAAATGGATATTGTACCTGCACCATTAATCACACCGCCATACGATGTCAAAGGTAACACTATACCACTTCAAGGCGGAAGGACTTGCATTATCAAGAGCCTGTACCAAAATAGCGACCATGATTGGATCTCCAGATCTGCGCTGATGACTAGACTACATTCCATCCCACAGCTGAGAGTGCTGAGATCGGAAGACTTTGAATTCGTTGAACCATTGAAAGCAAGGAACTCCAATACATCAGCAATACACTGTACATTTTTAGCAACAGCTAATTTGATACACAACTTTAAAGCCAGTCTGTGTGAAGTGGACATTGAAGTAGATGCTGACCCTAACATAACTGATCCACAGTGGCCAATGCAAATGCCGAGCACCAAAACCATAGAAACTACGGCTTTGCAGTTACCTAAAGGCAACTGAGTACAGTTAGCAGATGTACAGAATGTTCTCAAATGGCTCGCTGAGTCTCTCCCTGCACTGTCACTAACCCAATGAGATCAAAGCTTAGTTACATGGAATTGTCGGGGATTCAGCCATTTACTATCTGCAGATGGCTCATCCTCCATGTTAGTAGGTCACACGTGCATTTGTCTACAGGAGATGTGGCTTACCTCCCGGGCCCTATTAAATGAATATTCTATCCACCAGGAATTAGCCAAAAAGGGACCTAAGGGAAGACCATATGGGGGTCTCCTTATTGGAATTCTACATCCACTAAATTCAACTAGGATCCACTCTAATACGGACGAATTTGTACTAGCTGTTGAGATAGAACTCCTCACAAAGACAAAGTGGACAAGATGCTATTGATCAATCTTTACAATCCCCCCGAATCTTCCTGCAGAGACCTCATTCAGGAAGCTTGTCACGATCTGCTGATTGACTGGATGATTTATACATAACAAAATCTAGTAATAATTGCAGGCGATTTTAACTGCCATATAGTGGGACCAGCGGGCAGAAGTAACAATCCCTTATTGAAGAGCATTGGTAGGATGTGGCACGAAGAGGTGAACCCTGAGGGATTACTATGGCTCAACTTCCTTAATACATGGGACTTTGAAATCCTAAATGGCAAAACCAGCAGTGACTATCCAGGACAACCTACATGGAGTAATGCCAGATCCAGAAGTACACTAGATTACATCTTTGTAAGTCCTTCAATAGCTAAACGGCCGTTGATATGAGGGTCAACAACAATGACTGGAGTGACAATGCCTCTCTCACATTATCATTCAACTTCTTGGTAAAGCATACTTGGCCCAGACCTATTGACGAACTGAGAACAAACCATACTTCTTCAAATATCCGCTGGTCCAATAAAAACATCATGAAAGCAGTAGAAGCCACGAGCAACATGACAAATATGGGTCGCAATGTCCTCCTCACTATGTCCTGCAGCGAGATTGAAGAGTGGATAACATCTTTTTCACACAGCTATGCCACTGTCAATACAAATATCCTAGCCCCAGATGCCAAACCAACTAATGTATTCGACGTTGAAATTAGAGATGCTAAAAGAACATTAAGAGCAGAGCGCAAGAAGTTACGCAAAAATTCCATCACGTGGGTCAGTTACCAGATTTCAAGCGATAAGCATAAAAATGCCTTTAGATTCTGGCTTAGGCAGAAACGTTATGCAGCCAAATTAGTTAAATGACAAAAGACAGTCCAGATACTCTGCACTGGGAATTCCCGCTTTATATGGAGCTTGCTGAGACGGCCAGGGGTGATACGAGTAGTTCCCTCAATAATCCTATCGATATGGGCCAATGGGAGGAATTTTTGAGAAGTCGCAATTATTGTCCAACAGGACTGACCCTGGAGACGATAACCTTGGATCGTTCCCCTCCCCCTTTTAAGGTGACTGTGGAATCAATGACTGCCATGATAAAAAAGCTCAAATTATCGAGAGCACCCGGGCCCAATGGCCTAGTGAATGTCATACTAAAAAGCAATCCGTAATATTGGAAAGAGGACCTGAAAATACTATTTGATAAGACTCTGAATGACTGGTTTATCCCGGAATCATGGCAAACAGCAACTCTGGTCCCTATTTATAAGAGGGGAGACCGGACAGACCCTTCCAACTATCGTCTACTGTCCATGCTTGATTGCACGGGCACATTATTTGCGACATACTTACTACACGAACTTCAAATATGGATGGACAGAGAGAAGATCTTAGATCAATTCCAATGCGGCTTCAGGGGTGGATATTCTACAGTGCATAACTTGACTGTAATGGACATTCTTCGTAATAAGGCCAGATCTCCTGGTAACCCACCACTAAATATATTATTCATTGACTTTAAGGCGGCCTTCGACTTAGTGCCTAGAGATCTGCTGTGGGCCAAACTTGAGATCCTGGGCTGCCCTAAAGGAATATTATACTATCTTAGACTGTTACACTATAACACTACAGTCTCCCTGAAATTAGACGCTAAGGGTAACATGACCAACAAGATTGATCAAACTCATGGCGTAAAGCAAGGTTGTGTGACGGCATCAATATTATACAATCCCTTTGTTCACGACATACCAAAAGCCTTATCAGTAGTACATAACTGCCCCCCTAAAATAGGCCCGGCCAACTCTCCGGTTCTTGCCTATGCTGACGACTTAGTCATCATGGACCATACAATCAGTGGTCTTCGAAATTCAGCAGAGGCACTATGGACCTATGCCCAAAGAAACGGCCTTACAATGAATCTGGATAAAACCCAGATGGTGGTCCTTAGCAGCAAGAAGATAGCATGAGTGAGTGTTAAAATACATGGGTCTACAATACTATACAATAATAATATTATGCCGGTCAAGTGGCACAGTGAGTAGAGCGCTCGCTTTGTCATCCGTGCAGAGCCTGCTAACACAGATTCGAATCCCGGCGGGGCCAAACTCAGCCTTTCATCCTTCCGAGGTCGATAAATGAACACCACACACCGTGGGTAATAATAAGCAGCGCTCAGATACCTGAGGGTTCGTAGCGCTATATAAGTGCCAAATTATTTTTTATTTTTTTATTTTATACAAACTCTATTATAGATATCTGGGCATTAAGAAAGAGCCCAAGGGCGATTACACTATGTGTAAGCAAGCTCGAATTACGGGAGCTGCTCAAATCAGTGCCCTGATATATCGCTTTTCCACTTCCCACTGTGGGTACACTCTCTGGGCTGCACAACAATTATATCAGCAGGTCTTAACCCCCATGACCAGCTATGGTCTAGAAGACTTGCAGCTGATGGATTTGGGATGGCTCCAGATACTTGAGGGGAAATTCTGGAAGAAAATACTTGGACTCCCTAGCTGTATACCAATGCCTATCCTCAGACTGGAACTGATCTCATCTCATTGAAAGCTCAAGTACTTAGAAAAAGGGCTGAACTTTACTTAAATATGTCACCGCAAGCAGAAAACCCCCTGCTGAATGCCATGTACAATGAAATCAATAAATCTTCCAAACTTCCATTCATGAAAAAACAGATGGTTGATTATCTGGAAAAGAGCGGTTGGATTAATAGGCCCAATGGGGATCAAGCCATCACACTGTGTGCTTTGTCTAAAAAGTCTGAATTAGACGACTGGATTAATAATTTTGCACATTTGGAAGGTCTGAAACGCTATAAATTTGTTCAACATATGAAATACACATTTAAGAAGCCATTACCTTATCTGTCTCTTTGCCCTTCACCATGATTGAGACGATTTATCCTACTGCTGAGGATTGATCAATTACCGGTACTGGCTATCAGCGGGATCATGAGCAATCTTACCAAACCAGAACGTTCGTGCCGCAACTGCATGAATAGAACTGACACTGAAACTGGTAAACACGTCTAACTAGATGCCCTTCCATGCTAAAAACCTATGCAACATGTTATGGGGACTTTGTCCACCGAATGGACCATATCAGCAGCAATGACTTCTGCCTGAGGGCACTTAATGCAACTGGAATTAAACTTTATATTGCATTATACAACGTGTGCTTGATAGTTGAGAAACTATTGGACATATCTATATAGAGGTTTTCTTCCCCCAAACTATTGATGGGACTAAAACTTTATTTTGAACTACTAAGCGTCTGCACTAGCAGTTTGTACGCAAGAATTACTCATTTTTAATGTGAATCTGGTGCAAACGTATTGTATACAGGTGAACAAAGCACAATGTTAAGGGACTGTTGAAACATCATTATGATGAAATTTTAAATTTATCTTCCATTCCTGATATTTTTGGTATAAGGTGATTTACTCTACTTACTTATTATTGTTAATTTTCTTTTCCTTCCTTTGTCAATTATCATACTTAATGTTGTTCTTTTTATCATTAATATGTTTAATGAAATCATAATAGTATTTTACTTTTGTAATTTTTATTGATTTATGATATGTGAAAAGCTTGTTAAGCTATAACACATTAATAAATAAATTAAATTAAATTACACTTATTAGAGCAATATTCACTCAAATATATTAGGTACTGAATATAGGTTGACTTTGTCTGGTTTTCTTATGTAGAGTACTCTGATTTAAGATATTCCTTAAAATAGAAAACAGTGGTGAAAGAAAACCTTACTCTTTTTTCAGTATCTTTTTTAAAAATTGAAGCATTTATCATTTGGAGTTAATCTTGGTTTTGTGTTTTTGTTCTATTTTACAACACTAGGAAAGTCATTCTGAGTATGGCAGTAGGGGTTAATGGCACGTTAAGGATGCCGGTGCCATTATCCCCTTACCGCCGCATTCCGAGTTCCCTTAGCGGGTCCCACTAGGGCCGGCTGGTTTTACCAGCCACCCTTAGCGGGACCCATTAAGGGAGCATGGAGCTAATAACAGGCCCGCTATTTGCGGGCCCGTTATTAGCTCCTTCCCCATTCCCATTGAGCCATATTGGGGCTTAAATGGGAATGGGGAACGGGTTTCGAAATCGGAACTTACCGGGTCCGCATAGGTCGGAATGTCCCGGTAAGTCCCCATTCCGACACCACAGACCCGGACACGGATTTGGAGGCAGCCATGGTGCTATTTGCACCATGGAAACCTCCAAACGCATAATGACCCCCCGGTGTGTATATATTAATTAGATTTTTTTTCTTAACATCATTTGTGAAAAATGCCAACAAAGAAGCGGGAAGAACATGCTAGAAGAATGGATCATTTGCAGGGAATTAACGTTTTACAATATACTATTTTACAATGCTTCAAAGTCTGTACATATAAAAAGTGCTGATAATACATCCATAGCTGTTATTGATAATACTTTTGAAAATGTCCAATTTCAGATAGGAGATGTGCCAACTGAACAATTTAATGGAACCAAATATATTTTAAGTGAAAGTTATGAAAGAAAAAAATGTATCAAATCTGCTAGTAGTCAGTAAAAAACAAAGATTTTCCCAAGAAAAGAAAGGAAATGTCCTACAAATTTGAAACAGATGAATAGGGATATGTATAGAAAAATTGTCCACTCTCGAGTGTTTACACACCTTTGGAGTAGTGTGAAACCAAAATCTAGATATATGTTATGAAGTGTTTATTAGAAAAGAAAAAAGTTTAATTAATAATTAAAAAAAGCTTTTCATATAAAAAGAAAATTGTTCATTTGTGTATTGAACACACTTACGAAGTTACTTAAGGGACCACACCTTTCCATAGAAATATACAAACAGTTCATGCACTTACATGCGGCAACTTTTGTGACATGTTTGGTGGAGAGTAGAAACACACTTCTCATACAGAAAGATTTTTTAATGAGAAGAGTTACATTGAAGAAAAGGCTGTGCCCCGTGTTATTGATGAGAGTGGACGTAGCTATGAAGTCCAAACAGAGTGATTTCTAAAAAAGAAGAAATCCTAAGGCCTGTCAGGACAGAAATTTTAAGTTTAGGTCAGTCCAGAATAAAACCTAGAAGTCAAACTGAGTTATGAAAGTGTAATTATTCGTGCAATATTGATATGTTTTCTTGTAAAGTCTTAAATAGATTGTTGCAAGTTTTGGACTATAATAATAACATTCAAAGACAGATCAAGATTCTGCAGAGAATAGATGACTGTGTAGTTCATGAAAAAACAGAAACTTCTGGATCACTCTCTAGGTTGTCTTGATAAAAGTAGATTTAAAAGAGTCAGTTTCATCATATACGGATGCTGCATGCACATCATACTACCTTCTAGTTAAACTGTGTGAGTGCAAAACACCAAGTATGTCTCTTGCACATTTAAATCAAACACTTGTGACTAGAACTGTAGAACGTTTACTTTCTACACTTCAAATGATAAATGTAAAGCATTTAAAAGATTATGTGTACATAGGTGAAACACTTACAGGAAATGGAAAAGATGATCAAATGCTTTCAAAGGATCTGATTTTTCAACTGTATAAAAAATGTATTGCAATGTTTGAGTTGTCTTCTACTGGAAGACCTGACATTGTTGCATTTCTTGTCAACACACTTTTTTTAGAAGTCTCAAGTACAACTAGTGTGCACTGAGGAGAAAATTAAGCACAGTGCACAACAAGTTTGGGATAAACTGTATCTGTATTTGTAGAAGAATGATTTGACACAAGTGAGGCACTATATGTTTGTGTACACAGCCTTGGGTTTTATAATCAAAAAGTATTCCTCCAATAAGCGTCTTGAATGGCATTGTAGTGCCTGATATCCCTGTTGTGCTTTAAAAATGTAAGATGTTTGAAGTGATTGAATTGCAAACTGTTCATCATTTCCAAGTTATTGTTATATTGCAATCCAGGATGCTAACCCTGCCTAAAAAAAACATTAGTTCAAGGTGTGAGAGGCAAAGTTGTGTATTTATATCTCAATCTACAAGAAAAAATTAACACTCTAGAAGTGAAGCGTGATATTGCAGATACTTTGTTTATTTTAGTAAATGGTATTGCCACAAAAGATAAGAACATTTGACAACAGCTTATAGATATCGGAAAAGTGAAATACATATTAGCGTTTCTATTGGAGCACAATGATTTGTACAAAGGCAGACTTACTGTACCAGACATGCCTATGCTTGATGTTGTGTCAACAAACAAAAGCTGCGAAAGTCAGTTCCAACGTCTATCTGTTCCACAAAGATATAGTTTGTATAAACATTACACTCACATGAAGTCATGGGTGACAGTTTAGAATTGTACCAAATGAAAGCATCACAAGGTGCACCAATCAGTGTCTGAGAAAAAAAATTAGAAGCTTGTTGTTTCCCTATGCTTTTTCCCACTGGACCAGGAGGCAGATTGGATGATCAGAAGGTTCCAATTTCTTCTTCAGAGTATCGTTGTACGCAAATATATTCTGAAGATACCCGCACCAATGTTGAATATAATTTTCACTTGTATGAAAGTAAATTACCAACATTATGTTATACTGTTGATCATACACTTCAGATAGGAACTAGATTTGAAAATTGTTCTGCATGTGAGATGCTGCAACAGGTGAAAGGAAAATATGAAGTTCTAGAGGGAAAACATACCAATATTCTTGCCACAATGTGAAGAACCAAGGAATATTGTCATAGGAGGCACTCAGAGGTTAGATGCATGATCAGAAACTTGGTGACTCCAATTTGGTTTGTGACTTTAAGTTGCGCTAATCATGGTTGGGTTAATCTTGTGGAGTGGATTCATGAAAGTTATCCACTGAAAGAAGACATAGAAAACATGAAATCAGGAGAATTGTGTTCCATGGACCCTCTAAGTGTATAACGGTTCTTTCATCACTTATTTTTAGCCATGTTACAGTTATTATGTAATAAAGAAAATTGTCCACTGGACACTGTGGAGCAATGTTTTTGGAGAAAAGAGTATGAGGCATGTGGGAATCCAAATATACATATACTGTTGTGGATTAAAGATGCTCCTCAGATTGGTAAAGAAAGTAATGGCTTTGTGATGGAGTTTATAGAAAAATATGTTACTTCTTCCATTCCTGCTCAGCATGTGAATGCTGATCTACAAAACAAGGTAGAAAGATTTCAAAGGTACTCATGTGGTAAGTACTGTCAGAGAAAATGTAAAGACAAGTACTACACTCAGTTCGGATTTACCTTTCCAAGGCCTGTGACACCAGTTGGTCGAGCATAATAGTTTTATGTCATCTGTTTGACACCATGCTACTGGTAAGTCATAGAGGAATACCTATCATTTAAAAATAGAAAAGGAATGCAAATTCATTAATGATTACAATCCTGTCATTGCTCAGCTTTGGAACTCAAATACTGATGATTGATTGCTGATACATTGCTGATGATACTACAGCTTTTGCTAGTTATGTTACAGCATGCATGACAGAAGCTGAAAAGAGCAATGGAACGGAAGTATGGGCAGACTTATCAGCAGATACATGTCTTAGACACTTCTAAGCTTTGGTCTGAAGATGCTCTCACATAGAGTGCATGGAAGCTATGGAGCTGCAGATTGGCTAAATAGTGTGCCTCTGTATGGATGCAGCATTAATGCACTTTGGTTAAGTCTTGGCCTAGCCAGTACTAGAAATTGGGTACTAAAGCCTTTCAGTAAAATTCAGCAGTTAGCTGAAAGAGTACCTGGCAGTAAAGAGATTCTTTAAACCAACTTGTTTAATACATAGTATCTGAATCAATCTGTAGAGTTGGAAGATTTTTGTTTATATGAAGTAGCAGAACGCTATTCATATCGAAATATTGACGCAAACACTGACAGAGGACAGTTTAAAGTACAGGCGTCTACTGGGTTTTTAGTGAGACATGAGAAGGCAAGTTTCATCAACTACATGAAACTGTATTGCCAAACTGCAGATAAAAATAGTAATTTCATTTTTGCCTTTTGCAGTTGTTCTTCCCATGGCGTACAGAGTGATTTTCTTGGAAAGGTTCAAACCTTTGAACACTAATTTATTGTTAAATAAGGTTAATTAGATATCTAAAATGTGAACAGTAGTTGGAGTCACTGCAAAAGAACTAAGTCACGAAGACATTTTGGCAGCTGAATTGCAAAAGAGTCTCCTGAGGGCAGTCAAGATTCTGCAGCAGGAAGTAAAAATGTCCTTGGTGAGACAATTATTCAAACTCATGTTGACTTTGCTATGGAGTAACTAGAAAGTATAGGAAGTAGTGGTCATTTTCACCTTTGGAATTGTTTTGCATTCTGGGAACATACCATTAATATGAGGCAATCTTCAGACTAAGGGGGTAATACATAGAATTTAGTGCAGAAGTGGCGCACGTGTTGGCGCATGAAGGGAGCGTGCGCCATACTGCGCCAGCCGTGTGTGCCAAAACCCATTTTGCTGCACAGCATATTGATGGATACTAACATCCATAATCAGCCGTGCGCAGAGTGGTGCAGCGACCCTGCAGCAGCGCCAGTTACACCCCCAATCCTGCCCCATGCACCAAAAACATTGCACACATCCAGTACATGGCGCAAAGGCCAGTGGACCAGCACACAGCCCCCCAACCACGAAAACGAGTGGAAAACTCCCTGCGCACCCCTCGGAATACCTGTACCTGGCTCGCACCAGCAAAATCGTGCGGAAAACACCCTGTGCACCCCTCGGAATACGCGTACCCCGCTCGTGCCAGCGAAAACGTGTGGAAAACTCCCTACGCACCCTTTTGAATACGCGTAACCCGATTGCGCCACCAAAATCGTGTGTAAAACACCCCACGCACCCCTCGGAATATGCATACCCTGCTCGCGCCAGCGAAATCACGTGTAAACCACCCTGCGCACCCCTCAGAATATGCGTACCAGCTCACGCCAGTGAAAACACGTGGAAAACTCCACATGCACCCCTCTGAATTAGCGTACCCCGCTTGCGCAAGCGAAATCGCATCAAAAACACCACATGCACCCCTCGAAATACGCATACCCCACTCACGCCAGCAAAATGGCGTGGACAAAGTCCCCCTGTGGTGTGGGCTGCCTGCGGAGCACAGGCAGTCCATACACTCTGACCATGCCCCACAGGCAGCCCTTCACCCCTGGGCATGCCCCACAGGCAGCCCATCACCCCTGGGCATGCCCCGCAGGCAGCCCATCCACCCTGACCATGCCCCGCACGCAGCCCATCCACGCTGACCATGCCTTGCAGGCAGCCCTTCACCCCTGGGCATGCCCCACAGGCAGCCCATCCACCCTGACCATGTCCTGCAGGCAGCCCATCACCCCAAGGCATGCCCCGCAGGCAGCCCTTCACCCCTGGCCATGCCCCACAGGCAGCCCATCACCCCTGGGCATGCCCCACAGGCAGGCCACATGTCACTGTGCACTTGGTAGGCCCGGCTCATTGGCCCCACCCCCACCCACCCATTGACGGGCACCTGCTAGCAGGCCCCGACTCATGTCCCCCTCCCCCTATTGACAGGCACTTGCCAGCAGGCCCCGACTCATGTCCCCCACCCCCACCCACCTCCCATTGACGGGCACCTGCCAGCAGGCCCCGAATCATGTCCCTCACCCCCACCCATCCCGCATTGACGGGCAGCTGCCAGCAGGCCGCAACTCATGCCCCCCGCCCCCCCATTAACGGGCACCTGCCAGCAGGCCCCAACTCATGTCCCCCCCACCCACCTCTTATTAACGGGCACCTGCCAGCAGGCCCCGACTCATGTCCCCCACCCCCACCCACGCCCCATTGACGGGCACCTGCCAGCAGGCCCGAATCATGTCCCCCACCACCACCCGCCCCTCATTGATGGGCACCTGACAGCAGGCCCGACTCATGCCCACCACCCCCGCTCTCCCATTGACGGCCACCTGCCAGCAGGCCCCGACTCATGTCCCCCGCACCCACACCCCATTGATGGGCACCAACCAGCAGGCCTGGACTCATGTCTCCCACCGGCACCCACCCACCATTAACGGGCACCTGCCAGCAGGCCCCGACTCATGCCCCCCCCATGGCGGGCACATGCCAGCAGACACCGACTCATGTTCCCCATCCCCACCCACCCCCCATTGATGGGCACCTGCCAGCAGGCCCTGACTCATTTCCCCTCCACCCCCCCGCATTGACGGGCACGTGCCAGCAGGCCCCGACACATGGCCCACCAAACACCATGTCATAACAAAACAGACCCATGGCCGTAATGCCAACCCAAATCCCCACTGCCCCCCAGTACAAGCATGCAACCATCCACTGCACCCACTCCAAAATTACCCATGCCATGAGAGTCTTAAAAGAACCAGCATGGGTATGCATAAATGTACAACAGAGCCACACAGTGGCAACACATGACTGAGGCAATGCTCATAGAGACATGCACAAAACCAATGAGAGTACACAACACCAATAATGAGATATATGAAATGTATTAAAAAACAGAATGAAATAACATAATGAAAATCAAACTTGCAAATTAAGAAATAATGAAAGCAATACCAAAAAAAAAGTCAAATCCAATGAAAAACAAAAATCCACGACATGAAAAATGAAAAGTGGTCCATCGCCAATGTCCATACAAATTAAATAAAAAAGAAAAAAAAACATTGATCCATGGGATGTTGAAATAACAAACGTATGTACAAGTCCTGAACTATTTACAATGCAAGTCCAAAGGATCCATGTTACCCAAACAAAAAGAAACCTACCAAAAATTCAATAAAAAAAAATATATACACATAAAGTGGAGCAAAGTCCATGACCTCCAAAAAAAATATATAAAACAAAGGAAACCTAAGCCTAAATAACTATGTACAAAGGTGGCGGGCAAGTCCAACGGCTCACTCTTTGATGTTCCGGGCCAGTGCATCATTGAACTCCACGTCGATGTTCCAGAGGCCGGCCTCTTCTCTGGCCTCGAGGTCTCGCAAGGATGTAGCCATGGCCTCCTCCAACTCTCTGCGAGTTGCTTCTAGGCACTCAGCCCACCTCAATGCCCTGTGCATAGAGTTCTCCTCCCTGACCATTGTGAGCCATGCCTCCTCCGCCCGCCGCCGCTCCGCATCTATCTGCTGGCCCAACCGCTGCCACATGGAAGACACTCCCAATCCTGGGTCCTCCTGCCCTCCGGCCGATGCCTGCCCCTGTGATGTTGATGGCCCCGAGCCATGATCGCTCCCACCCTGAGCATGCTGCTGCCATGCACGTGTTCTGCCTCTTGATGCCTGCACGTCCTCCTCTTGCTGGGGTCCAGTTGGTGGGGTGGCCACCCCTGCTGGACCTCCAACTCCCGACTGTGGCAGGGATGTGTCCTCCACCAGCCTGACAGCTGGCTCAGGGGCAGCTCCACAGGGGGCCAAGGTGATATTGGGTGGGAATATTGCACGGAGGATGACTGGCGCATAGCAGGTTCAGTTGAGGAGGGGTTCACAAGAAGTTCCTGCACACGGATGAACCCATTGCCGATGACCTGTCCTAGTAGGTCGACGCGGCCAAAGAGCGATTCAAAATGACGTGCATTGTCCAGACGAGAACCCTGCACGTCATACCAAGTCCCACGTTGGCGCAACACCAGCCCAGCTAAGAAAGGCTCAATCCGGTCATGGATTGCAACGTCCGCAGGGAGAGGAAGGCCAGTTGTTGAATGCACATCCCCTCCCTGAAAACGGGTCTGGATGGAGGCATCCCTGCTGGTGCCGGATGATGCAGTCACAGGATCGGGGACAGGATTACACACAGGCACCTCCGTGGCAGCCTGTGCTGCCTCTTGTCCCTGCCCCTGGACTGCACCACTAGCACCAGTGGAATGCACATATTGACAGAAATGGTGCAGCAGGCAGGAGCATCCATACACACACCACAGCATGAACACAAGCAACACGGGGAGTGCCAAACACATGCACTCATGCCACCAGACAGACATGCATCTGTACATCTCCACCACCTGTCACAGTGCAATCACCGGCAACTATGACACATCTGCCAATCGGCTCCCTACATGTCTGCTCAAATGCATTCATGGTGTATCACAGTCGCACACATGTCAAACACACACACACGCACATGTACACCGTGCATGTACATGAAGGTGGAACCAGCTACAACCATGGCAAAGTACATACACAGAAATGCTAACATGTGTGCATCTCCAAATGCATTTGTACATCATGCTTTGGAACACATACGCCATTGATGTGCATCATACATGACTGGACTCACATGCGCAGGCTCATGTCACTGCACATACACATCCATACATGGGCCTTTCCAGACATATGTCCATGCTGCACACTCCTGGCACACCTCAACATGCACTGTGTCCAATCAGTACACATGCAAACTTAGCGTTTGACTCCGGATGGGTCTGCCTCTCATGGACCTGGAGGTGGAACGCTGGGCGTATCCGTTCCAGGACCCTCATACCCTCATCTGGTTGTTGTTAAGGCGGACCCGGCACCCATCTGCATCTGCTGCGTCCAAGAGGCGCCGGGCCTTCCTGAGGGTCCTGGACTTGAAGTCCTCCCAGCGCCGATGGACGTGTGGTAGGTCACGGGTTGCCACCCCCTCCGCGTTGATGGCAACCATGATGTCCATCCAGATCCTTCTCTGTCCATCCTTGTCGGCACATGTTCTTCCGAAGAGGGCATCATAATGCACCAGGACTTGCTCCACCAGGATGCCAACCTCTCCTGCTGTGAAGCTGGTAGCCCTCTGCCTCTCTGGCTGGGGTTTGCCAGTGGTCTCAGATGTTGTTTCCCCCGACATGGCAACCCCCGAGGCAGGTGTGGGTGGGCAACTGAGTCCTGGTGCTGAGCTGTGGAGCGATGGAACTGCAGTCGGGAGTCTTCTGTTCCAGCAGAGGTGGTCACAGCAACTGGACCCCTACAGATGGCTGATGTGCAGGCACCAAATAGCAGGGCATGTGGCCAGCTGGCAGGCAGGCAGCAGCAGATGGCTGGTGGGAGTCGGCTCGGGACTCTTGGGGGCTGGAAAATGGCCCTCTGTGCAGGAGCGTGGTCTTCCGTTTGTTGTCGCGTGGCCAGCTTGATACAGAGTGATTTTGCATGTAAAAAAACAGCATGTCAGTGTGTAATTCGAGGAAAGGCCCTTAGCGCGTAAGCGCGTATGTGACGTAACATGCGTGGGTGTTGCCTTCAGCACGGGTTAAAGGTGAGCATGGCCAGCAGTTCACTGTATGTGCTGTTCGTGGAGACTGACGTGTGTGTTTGCTCTGCTGGAATCACACGCAATTACTTCACAGCATTTGAAGTTCGTACCTCTTCTTTTGACGGGGTGTTGCTTACACGCACAAGCGCGTGTGTTTTTCTTTTTTTTTTCACGGAAGGCAGTCAGTGAGTCACGCACGCTATTTTTCCCACTGTGGTACCCCCTGTGCATCACGTACCGTTTTTGAGGTCATAGTAGCCCATGTGTTCCCCACGTACATGTTTTTTGTATCCCTGGGTGCCACACCGTACTGCTGGAGGTTAAATCCATGCACGTTGGCTTTTTTTTGTATAATTACAATTTCTTGTTCTTATATTTTGTCAATTTAAAAAAAAAAATCTTCATTTTTGGGGGATGCCGTCATTTTTCTCCATGGGTCACAGACAGCCTTGCAAGAGCACAGGGGTACCTATTCCATCCAGTACCCTGCCCCCTTCTAGCCAATTGCCCAGGACAATTTTTGAGTGCACCTCCCATCGGCTATTTTCCATCTGTGCCATGGTTGGGAGGCCACCAAAGGCTAAGGGCGGCAAAGCTGGGCGTCCTCCCAGGGCTGGGCGTGGTCAGGCACGTGGGCACGGAGACCAGGGAGGACAGGGAGTCCAGGGTGGCCAGGGTGACTACAGAGGGGGAAGAGGCAGGGGTGCCCCACTGGAGCAGGATGCCCAGCCACGTGCTGGTGCAGACATGCCACCACCCCCTGTGGCTCCTGGTGATGCAAATGTTGCATCACAACTGGGCGCCCATGTGACCCAACACCAATTTACATCTGCTGTCACGGGCCCACCGGTGGTGGTAGCTGCAGGTGCAGCTGTGGGCACTACCACCCCGGCTCTGGGTCAGGCAGCGCATGTTGCGTGACAAGGACTCCCAGGACGATTTCTATCTTGTCCGGAAGTTTGAGCACACATATCTGGGGCAGTTATGACATCTGCTGCCCAAGCAGCCGGGTGGTGGTAACTGCATGTGCAGATGCAGCCAACACCACCCCAGCAGTGAGTCAGACCCAAGCAAGACCTTTTGTCCTCACACCAACACCCACTGCCTTGGTCCAGACCTCCAGTGCCACTGCCCCCACTGATCAGGGCCACATTGGCCACTCAGGGTCAGTAGCACCGGCCAAAAGGAGGAAGCGTGCTCCTGCGCAAGAGGCTGGGACCCCAGACATGGCTCTGGCCTCTGGCACATCAAGGAAGAAGCCTTTCGGCAAGCAGGAACTGGACTTCCTGGTGGACTACGGGTCGGAACACCAACGCGATATGCTTGTGGGCCCACAGTGCCATAGAACGCATCACCAGCATTGGGTCCACTGGCAGCATGTTGCAGATGGTGTGACAGCCATGGGATTCCAGGTGCGCACGGCTCAGGACTGCTACAAGCGTTGGAATGACCTCCGATGCAGTGCAAAAAAAAAGCGTGCCTCCAATTATTCCATGTCTCTGGTGACTGGTGGTGGGCCACCACCAAAGGAGGATGAACTCACTCAGCATGAGGAGATCGCTTCAGAGTTCATCCCAGAAGAACAAATCCATGGAGTGGGAGAGAGGATGGATTATGATGCATCGTCTGGTGAGTATTGATGCGTGTAACTCAATGACATGTGTGTTTGGCATGTGTGACCCTCCCAGCTACAACTTGGCTCCTTCCTTTCTTCAATCTCCCTCTCTACCTGTGCTGTTCAACAGGGGTCTGACCTCTCTGTCTGACTTTAGGAACAGCACCTGGCAGCTCTAACCTACTGCATTTTCATTTTCTGCTTTGACTTCTAGTGCTATGCTGATGACAACCAACTCATTTCCAGGCTGCCCTTGGCCATCTCTTTTCCCTCCCTTATTTCTGATAGCCTCATTGCCATTTGCAATTGGTCTACTGCCAACGATCTCTGTCTAAATGCCAGCAAGACTGACATCCTCCTCATCGGTACACCTTTGCCATCCATTCCCCTCACTCTCTGGCCAGCCCCACTTGGCCCTCCTTTTACCTCCACCTGCAAGGCCAACAACCTCAGGTCACCTTTGACTCAACACATTCCTTTTCCACACACATTTCTGATGTATCTTGAGATAGATTAACTTCTTCACCTCCTCAGGGGTACTGTGCCTTTCCTATCATTCACCTACATGCTCACTGTCTCTCATGCTCTGGTTTACTCAAGGTTGGAGTACTGTGACAGGCTCTTTCAATATTTGAACTGCCTTCACAATCTGCCCTCTACCACTAATCCAGTACAGGACTGTAAGACTTGTCCTTGGCCTCATGCCCTGGGATCCTACCTTCCCAGCTCTGTGATCCCTTCATTGGCTACCAGTGGATGCAAGGATGATACTTCAGACCCTCTGCATTGTGCACAAGGACTTTTTTGGACTGGGTCCAAAATACCTTCAACAATTCCTCTGCCAATTCCTCCCCTCTTGAGTCTTTTGCTCCTCTACCTCACACTCCCTCCATGTCAGTCGTTAATTTAATAAATAAGCTGGGGGCAGATCTGTGTTTATGGCTGGGCGCTCCCTTTGGAACAGCCAACTGGCCACATTGGATCTTGAGGAGGAACATCTCTGCTTCCGAAAGCACCTCAAGACCTTCCTATTTGCTCCTGCATTAGTCCCTCGTCTCCCCAGCTGAACAGATTCCTCTGTTGGCACTGTGCCCCTGCACATACTCTGTCCTTCAGGCCCAGGTACCTGCTCACCCTGCCTCCTTTCTGCACTGCCTCCAGGCCTCCCATTGCAATGGGTCCTGTGCTTGTACCCATACATCCCCCACTCTTCTCCTGCACTCATCAGATTTGCCTTATCCAAATTATCTTGCACTTGCCACTTGCTGGCTGCACTACCACCTTTTGAATGCCTATTCTATCATTGGCCTTCATTTTCCTTCTTTGGTCTCCTCTGTTTGGCACGTTCCCCTTCTCCCCCTTCCCGGGCCTTCAATCCTTTATCCCTTCTCCATGCAGTTGTGTGTTCTCAAAGTCACTGTGCCCAGTATGATACTTGTTTTAAATTCCTTTTCTCCCTTGTTCCCCTCCCTTTGCTTGTTTGCGCTCTGAGCCCCTTGTGTACGAGTGCAATCTTGATGAGATGTCATATCATGTCATATACATCCTTTGTCCTTGGTGCAGTGTGTCTCACTCTGACTGTGCTGATGGCAGTGGCTCCCCATGCACATGTGTGGACAATCATGTTCCATGTGCATTCCATGTATGCCCCTAGGTGTCCTTGACCACCTGCCCATTGTAGTATGTCCAGGATGATCCAAGTGTCATCTCATTTGGACAGCCATGTCATGCTCACTGTAGGTCTGTGTGTCATCACGCATGACTTTAGGCTGTCCACTTCTGTATCAGGCACATTGCTCCCCCTGTTACAGGCCCACTGCCTCTTTTCAAATGGTGTTGTGTCTTCTACATGCATGGGTGTACTATTGATGGTTCCTCATCTGTCCTCCGTCATGTCCACTTCTCATCGGCTGTAGTGACATGTGAATGACGAAATGCAATAGACGCATGCCAACACTGTCTGGCAATGCACAGTTCTGTGGGGAACATTTCATTGCCATTCAGTGCCTCCCTGCTATTGCCCAGAGGGTGGGTGTTTCACTGTACATATGTTACATGGTGCATGCCATTTGCACATGATGGCTGCAATTGCCCTTACACTGCCGTCATGTTTTGAGATTGTCATCACTACGTACATGTTGATGTTGGAAGTTGAGGGGCTACACATGCACTGCACTGCACACACCCACTCCTGTGCCAAGTTAAGCCCTTCAACATGCAAACACAATGCTGTTGTGTGATGGTGACCTGAAATGTATTCACCCATGTCCCTCCTTTCACGGTATAGAAAGGCACAAGCGTAGGTGCCTCCTGTGATACATGTACTCTGCATAGTTGATGGTAGTTGAGTGCTGCACATGAACATGCATGTTACATGTGTCATGGTGTGTTTGGTTTGCTTTCTAGCTGTGGCTATTTGTGTGTTCCCCCATGCTTATGCTAGGTGCCATCTCTTTGTTGCCATCTCTCATTTCTGCTTTGGATATGTGCCTGCTAGAGGTTGTGTGTGATGCAGGTGATGTGCAAAATGCAATACATGTGTTGCCATCACATTTTGAACACATCCTTTTCTGCTATTGGGATACCCTTGCATTGCAATGCCACTCCATGCATGTTGTGGTTTGATTTGCCTGTGACATGGCTGTTTCATTAGTTGGCTGTCAATGTTGTGAACTGTATGTGTGTGGTGTGTGCTACTGATATGCATGTCCATGTTTCTTTTCTTTATGTTGAAGGTGATGACGCACTGGCGGCAGAGGATGAAGATGTCATCCCAGACACAGCGGTCAGTTCACATGACCAACCAGGCACCAATGGTGGTTGTGGGTGGCAGCCCACGAAAAAAACCCATTTGTAACGCTCACCTGGCTCCCACGGAGGCGCTGGTCTGGGTTGCTATGGCCTCTTCAAGCGTGATGCGCAGAATTCGGACCACCGATTGAACACAACCCCCAAATCTTGCTTGTCGGGGTCGTAGGATTATCCTTCTGCAGATGAGAAAGGGGATTAACTGTCTGCCGAATAGTGTGCTTGCTTCCCTCTTCCCCCCTTCGTTCTTCTCTGATTCCTCCAATACCCCCGGTTCAAGCTCACCTTATGGTTTGGAAGGATGAACTCTCCATCCTGCTTCTGGTGTAGGGGCGCGCGTTCGTCCAGTTACTTCACTGGTTTTCAGAATGGCGCTGGCACATCCACTTGACTTTTCTGAGTAATACGCCTTAAGTATGAAGATGTAAAAGTTCAAGTGTGAGTCTCCTTTTATGTTGTCTTTCCTGACCTTTATTTCAGGTGCAGAACAAAGGCGATGCGTTGAGGGGTTAAATTGCCGGTGGTAAAATCAGGTGAGTTAGTGATGAGGGCGACCCCTCCAAATGTCTTTATAATTCCACAGTAATGTCTTTTGTCCTTTCCCCATAGGGGCCGGGGTGCGGTACCTGCCAAAGATGCGGCGCCGACCCGAGATGTGGAATGATCCACCAAGAAAAGCCGGTAAGTAATATGGCTGAAAATGTCCTTTCCCCTTAGGGGCCGGGGTGCGGTACCTGCCAAAGATGTGGCGCCGACCGGAGATGTGGAATGGTTCACCAAGAAAAGCTGGTAAGTAATATGGCAGAAAATTCGGCTTTCCTCTTGTGTTCCCTTGCTCACCTTTTGTCTCTTCTTCTCTCCCCTAGGTGCAGAGATGTGGCGACCGGTGCTGAGAGCCGCAATGGAGCCGGGCGGCGTCTCGGGAACAGGTGAGTGAAGCACGGCGCTGCAGCGAGCAACGCAGTGCTTTTAAATGGAAGTCTTCCTTCAGGAATGCTGGCATGAAGATTCTGGATGCAGGTAAGGAAGGTTGAATAAGTTCTTGGTTTTCACCTTTCTCGTCTGTTATTCCCTTACAGGCGTTCAGGTTCGAGGCGGGCGTGGCTGGAGTCCAGGTGCAGGAGCAGACACGGTGAGCGTTCAGCTGCTCGGATGCAGAACAACGCGAAGCACGTGTGGCTGTCCGGGCGTGGCTTAAATAGCTTTGGAAGAAGTTCCAGGTGAGTATTCTTCCACAGCCCCACCCAAGTAACAAAATAGTTCCATCAGAAAAATAGTTCCTCCTAAGCCTCATTTGGCTTGGTTCTTCATGCAGCATGGTCTGCATCAGGTGAGTGTGCAGCATGGTCTGCTTCAGGTAAGTGCACCAAACACTTCCCCTTATGAGCCTGGCGCTTATGGCGCCAGGACTGATGTCCAACATGAGCCTGGCGCCAACGGCGCCAGGACAGAGTCCAAATAGCCCCTATAAAGGGCTGCTGGGCTTTTACCCGGGGGCGTGATGCCTGCTCCCGGGGGTGCTGGGCCTGGCCTGGTGCTCCGGGGGTAGGCATCATGACACCATTGGTGCTCCAGGCCATCGTGTCCAGAGCTGACTCTGAGTCAGTCTCTGATGTAACCTCTGACCACTATGTTGAGCCGGATCTGCATAATGACGTGTCTTCGCCGGTAAGTGATCCTGTGTTGGATTATCTTCTGTCCGCGACACCTGCAGTAGGGGGACAGGCAGGGTTGGAATGTCCGCCTGTGGTGGTTACGGGTGCACGGTCACACTCAACACCGGTTAGCCATGTTCCTGGGGCATCAGGTCAATGGAGCGATGCAGTCCTCCAGCCACGGGCGGCACCAACACAGCAAGAACCACGGCTCCTTGGGCCCAGCAGGTGTGTGTCCGGCAACACGGTGGCCGTGTGCCACTAGGGTCAACTGAGTGGGAGCGTTCCATGATTGCCATAGCACAGCAACAGGGGGAGCAGTTGAGATGATTGCTCAACGTATGGAAAGTGTGGCCCATTCCATCCTCCCCTCTGTAAGGCAATTGGTGCTCCAGCAGCGGGCTACGCAGTCCACATGCTGCTCGCTCAGGCTGGGCATGGCGGCATCTGACAGGGCACACCAGGCTAAAATGCTGGCTATGTGTCAAGCACTTGATGCTCAAGCAGAGGCACACCGTGAGGCCCTGAGGGTGGAACACCAATGCCTCCGATCTACTCTGGCTGCAGTCTGGATGAACGACAGTAGACGGACAGAAGACAGGATGGTGCAGCTGAACTCTGTCTCACACTTCAGTCCTTGCAGGAGGAAGCATGTGCGACACGTAAGGTAATGCATGCTGACCTACGTCTCATTGCCATGCAGGACCTGGCTTACCAGACCTGCATGCTTGCTGCCGTTAAGGGGCAAGGTGCGGCTAGGTGCGGTGAGTCAACTGAGCCACGTCCACCTTCTGATTTTAATACAGAGTGTGACAATGACAACCTATCTCCCACATAGGTCGGGCCGTGCAGGCGCTGAGCCCAGTGATTTTTTTTTTAAATCTCAACATCTACACATGAGGGTGTTGAGGTGCACCCTATACCTCCCCCCTCCTGGGTGCCTCCCCCCGGGTCATATATGGCCATTTTTAATGTCTTTTTATTTTTTCCTGCAATTTATTTTTCAGCAATATTTTTTTTTGCCTGCAGATAATTATTTTTTCCTACAATTTTTTTTTTGGTAAGTATGTTTATTAATATTTTTGTGCACATTTTTGTTTCAATTATTTTTTCCTTGGTTTTTATATTTTTTTATTACTTTCCTTTTTGAAACATTATACGTTTTTTATTTTTTATTTACTGATTATATTTTATTTTTTTTAAGCAAATAACTATTTAATTGATTTTTATTTTCTGTTGATTTTTAATTTATTGCATTTTCTTTTGTCTATTGTGCATTCATGTGACAGTGTGGTGCTTTGTGGAATTTGAAGGCATGCACTGTGTGTTCCAGCTGGGCCCATTCAGACTTGTCTTGTGTATGTGTTTTTCTTGGGGTCCTGACACATATGCTACTCCTGCTTCCCCTTTCCATGGGCTCGCAAGGATGGCTCGGTGTAACAGCATCTCACTCAGGGACAATGGGCTCCATCATATCTGTGGCCAGCCTGCAGTCCTACTTGTGTGTACACCCCTAGTGGGTATTCCGGATGGCTTCTCCAATGTATGTCTGCACTTCACTTTGGTGAGTATTCTGTTGACTGTGCATTTCATCATGTTGCTTATGACATTTGTTATGTATTGACTGTCTATCTCCATGCACTTCCTGCTGTAGGTAGTACCATGTACCCTTTGGCTGTGTAACACACACTGATGGTGGGAGGGGTCCGTACGCTGACAATGTTGAATTGCAACACTTTCCCCACAGTGATTTTGATATGCCACATGAAGGCTGCATGCTGAGTTATCCATGTCACCATGCATTTCAACGACCACCCATTCCTTGCTTGCACCACTTTGGCCATCTTGCAGCCCTGGCTGGTGTTTTGATGTGCCATTTGAAGTATGGCCGCATTGTTTTTGACTTGACTGTCATGTTTGTGTCCTGGACTTGCTCCCCCCTCCCATTGGTTGCACTTGGCCCTTGTGACAATCTGGCCAACCAGGAGGCTGGAGCCTGCCACCACTACCAAAAACCAAATGGGGCCCTGTCTAGCCCTGTCCACTAGCCTTCTGGGTCCCTTGATTGTCCCCCTGTCACCCTGGCCCCTGCCAGTATCCCTCTGTCTCCCCCCTTCACTATCACATACCCTCCCCTTCTGCACCGTCTTCTTTCCCTCTGCCCCCTGTGTGTGCTTTCTTTCCCCATCTCCCCCTTCATGCATTTTGACCTTGGCCCCCTCCTCCCTTCTCTCCTGCCTCTCCCTCTCCACCACCCTTTACCCTCCTCCTTGTCCTCTGTCTGTCATTTTCCACCACTACCCCAATTGCCATTAAGCATGGTGATACGTAGCTGCTTGTTCTTTGCAGACATTTGCGCTTCTACCTCCGTCCATCCAACCCCCACCTTCACCTTTTTTAGTATTATTTTGGCACTTTCTTTTATCATTGGTCCCTCCACCACTGATTATAGGTCGTCTATTCCCCCATTCCCTTCTGTCTTTCTTCTCCCCCTCCCCAGTACTATCTTGATTCTTTGTCGACCTTCCACAGTTTGTCACTTGTTTTGTTACTCTCCTCACCTCTTCCCTCCTCTTCCCTCACTCCCCTCCTTATGTGACTTCTGCACTGCAACTATTGCCGTCAGGCATAGCAATGTTGATGCTAGTTTTGTTTTCCTACATTCCCTCCCTAGACTCTCCCTTATTGTTCCAGGCACTTGTAATATGTACTTTGATTTGATAGTTCATGTTCACATTGTGGACTGTTTGAAGGACTTGTAGGAATGTACTGTTCTTCTCCCTTGTTCCCTCCCTCATTGAGGCACTTTGATGAACTTTGTGTATAGGTCCTATTGGGATTTTCAATTAATCAGTGATGTGTCACTGTCTGCCATTGTCGATGAGGCGTACTCTGTACATGATATGTTCTGCTGGTCAATGGCTGATCATATGTTGTGCTTTATTTTGAGGTGTCAGGGGATGGGTGTGGTTTACCACACAAGCTGGGTCCTTGAGTGCAATGTTCACATGTGTTGTGTACAGGACACTGAGGCTCACTTCATTTCACATGCATGTATTCAATGCTTGTCCCTACTGACACAAACACTTCAACACTCCACCCACACCAACTACATTGACACCATGCACACACGTGCACCCAGATTGCCTTCTCAAGCATGCTGTGTCCCGACAATCCATGTTCACTTTCGATTCATTGATCGTGTACATGCATGACAGGGTACTATTTGGTTGATTGCACTTTTTTAAATGATGCTCAAGGGGTTTCCCCAATGCAATGCACACTCACTGTGCTGTCCAGTGAGCAGTGTTTGGTGTGGCAATTTTCGATTGTCCAATGTGCATGACAACAGATATTCTGACTTTTGTTGCTTGCGCCACTGGTGGCATGCATTTGTGCCACCGTTTTCAGTGTGAGGTTTTGGTCAGTCATTTCTTCAGATTCCATGTCAGGTGTGATTGTCTGGTACCTATTTTCATTTCTCATGTGGCACTTCATGACTATTGTGTCATGTGTTGTGCATATGGTTTGATGTTTTGCCGTTGCATACCATGGTATGGTGTGACAGACAGGGGTAATGGGGGTTGGGAGGGTTTGGGTGGCATACCAGTACTTTCATGCCCTGTTTTGCAGGGGGGGAGATATGCACCTTGAATGTGTTCCCTTTGGTCACATGGGATTGGTTGTGTTTAAGTAGCTAGGGATTCACACAATGTGGCACTTCCGTGGACACATTCTCAGAGTGGTACGGTTGTGACAGTTAACTGTTCCTTTCTCATCATCGATTGTGACCAGGTATGTGCCAGGCCTATGTGCACTCCACAGGGGTTGGAGTTTAGGTGCAAAATGTGGCCACAAGCTGGGTACGGGCTGCCTCGCCACATGCCCTTTCCCCTCCCATGCGCAGAGGGCATGTGTGTGGTTGAGGATGGGGGGGCACCAACATGTCCACCGGTATGCCATGCCGTGTTGCAACGTTGTGCAGGACACATGCTACCACAATGATCCTGCACACTACTGGGGGTGCATATAGTAGCTGTCTACCAGAGCGGTCAAGGGAGCGGAAGCATGACTTAAGCACTCCAAATGTGTGCTCCACTATGGCCCTGGTTGCAATATGGGCTGCGTTGTATCTTACCTGGGATGGTGTGGTGGGGTTCTGTATTGACGTCATCATGTAGGTGCTCAGAGGGTAGGCACTGTCCCCTGGTAAGGTGATAATGGTTGTCATTAGTTGGGCTTGTGTATTTGTCTGTGTGTGACATGCATGCATGTGCACATGCATTTGTACTTACCTAGGAGCAATGTGTCGCAATGCTTCCCAGCTTCAAGGGCCCAGCTCAGGGCAGACATTCTGAATATGAAACTATCATGGGTGGACCCTGGATAGTTTGCATAGACAGAGGTGATGATTCTCTTGGCATCGCATATCACCTGCACGTTGATGGGTTTCGACTTTGTGTAAGTGTGCCACTCTGTAGAAGTCCAGGACCATGGCCTGCCTTTCTGCTGGTGTTCTGGGTATGTATATGTGCCTGTGGACTGAGGGGCACGCAGTGATGATTGCCAACACCTGGTGTAGGCAACGTGACTGCAGGGGCTGTGAGACGTCCCCCACTAAGGCAGTTGTCCGCTGAAATGACCCAGTGGCCAAAAAATGCAGTACATTGAGCACCTTCTCCAAGGGGCTCAATGCTTGGGAGCACAGGGTGGGTGATGTGAGTTCATCCCCCCACTCCCTGACCAGCTCTAGGATGATATGAGGTGGAAACCTATACCTGCCATAGACCTGGTCATCAAGCATCCCAAAAAGGCTGGTCCTGGGCAAAAAAGATGCGGGGCCTGGCTATTCTCCTCCTCTTGCGGTCTCCAACGATCACTGCTGCGAGGAATGGAACATTCATCGTAGCTGTATATGCTTGTTTGTTGTTTGTGCGCACTTTTATGCTGCGCGGGGGTGCTTTTGCTTTCTGTGGTGAACGTAATTGTGCATGTGCGTGGGTTTTCCCTATTTGATTCCATGAATACGTGTTGTTCACTAGCGTGTGGGCGTTGTGTGTGTTTCCCAGTGGTACTTCCCATGTTACGCCTACATTTTCATACATTGTTCCCCATTCCCCGTGTTCCACTCCCTTTTTAGGTGTGTGCACGAGAAGTTGTGCGCTTTGCCTGTTCACGTCGCACACACGTTTGGAAAGTCGCAGTGACGTGTAAGGTAAGCACAGATTTGGCGCACATCCCGGAAAAAACACACGCAGGGCCTTCCATGAATCGCACGCATGAGATTTGCACGCGTTCACCAGCTTTTTCACGCTTGCGCCAGCTTGAGCCACAAATTTCAGCACACATTTATTCCATGAATTACCCCTTTAGAGTATGCAGAAATGCTTAATAACACGTGTATAGGTGTTTTTGAGGAAAATGTGAAAGCAGTCTTCAAGGGAAGATTGATTTTTAACATTTTTGATGCAGATTGCAGTCCATCTGAAGTCATGTTGACTCTTAAGGAAAGAAACATTTATTTTATTTCTTTGATTTGCACACTTGCAGAATGTAACAAGTTTAATTCCACAATGCTACAGTCAGAGAAGCAAAATAGTGTACAAATAAAATTGTGTGATGTTTTAGAAGTTCATGTTATGCATTTAGAATTGGATTATGTGGCAAAAGCTTGATTAGGTCAACGAGAGAATTCAATCTCTAAAAACAGCAGGTCTGGAAGGAGTTTTAAAACTGTCCATCAATGCACAAGTAATGTTAAAGAGGAGCTTGAATGTAGAAATTGGTATACTCAATGGTGCGATGGGAAGAGTGATTGCATTTCACACGTTTCCTCACAGTACAAATATTGAACATGTTGAAGTTAAGTTTGATCTTGTAGAAGGAACTCACTTCATTTATCGGACCTTGGCACATTTCATGCTTTTTAAGGATACATTTGTGAAAGGAGCAGTTTCCATATTGCTCTGCTTATGGAATAACTATTCATAAATCATGAGGTTTAACTTTAGAAGCATCAGTTATTGACATTGTTCATACAGTGTTTAAAGAAGGAATGTAATGTGTAGCTTTGTCATTTGTGATAAATATAGTAGGTTTATTTTTTGCTAAACTTTGATGAAAGATACGTGACAGCTGACATTTCTTGCATTGAAGAATATAATAGGTTGCATGTACTGTATGATCCTAACCTAATCCTTATACCTCACCTGTGAAGTTTACATTCAGCAATGTCAATCTGAAATGTAGTAGCTCTTGCAAATGAAAATCAAAACTTTTCTCAAAATACAAAGGAAGAAAGTCAACAATTGTTAATAATTGTCTGTGATTTATTAGTGAAGGAAACCGTTAATGTAGGTAGATAGGTAGGAATTAGTTATGAGTGGAATTATATGTGTTCAAAATGTAAGAATTTTTATTGTACTCCAGACCTCTGTGAAAGATGTATGGATCTGCAGCTGCCTGATCAGAAACATTTATACTTTTTTGATCTTGTAATTAAAGCATTCCATGATATGCAATGCAGTGACTGTGGTTGTAATTTACAATCAACACTGCAAAATCTAGTTTTTAATAAGTATGTGTTGATTATGTTTCAAAGGTACAGTATAGGCTGTAGGAAAAGTAACGTTACTAAAGTATTACACAATTAGGCATGTTTCTGATAGTAAGAGCACTTTTTAAATGTATGCAATTTTTTTAATCAGGGGAATCCATTGTATCTCGACATTACATGACATAGGTGATTACAGAAGTAGATTTATTTATGTATTTATTTATTTATTACATTTATTACTCGCCCAGACCCAAGGGTATCACGGCGAAATTGCAGATGAATTCTCACATTTTTATACAGTGTTACAGTTACAGACAAATAAATCAACATTTACACTAAGTTACACATAAAGTCATAAATCAAGTTTCATATACTAAGTTACAATGGGTCAAAGTAGCAGGTCACAGTTCATTTAAAACACTAGTTGCGGGTCTTAAAGTGCCCCCTGGTGATATGTATGGACCATGGGTGCTGGATTTAATGTTTCGGTTCAACGAAGGGAGGTAAACCTGAAGCGTTCTAGTACTGAGGTAGAGTAGGACTAGTTAGGGTTAATATTTGTTGAATAGCTACGTTTTCAGCGCTTTTAAAATTTTAGTAGGGAGTTCTCGTTTTTGATGCTAAGGGGTAGTGTGTTGCAGTGCGATGGGGCTAGGACTTTGAAGCTACATCCTCCTGCTCTACTGTATTTGTATTGAGGAACTTACAAGAGGGCCAGTTTACTAGATCTAAGTGTCCTGCAGGACATTTTTTTCTTGTGGTGTTCTTGAGGTAGCTAGGTGCTTTGTTGGTGATGCATTTATGGACGATGCTAAGTGTTTTGAAAATGATTCTTGCTTCAATTGGCAGCCGATGAATTTCTCTTCTGATTCTAGATATATGTTCGGATTTCTTGATACCTAGTGCCGCTCTAAGGGCTTTGTTCTGTAGTAATTAAATCTTGTTTAAGTTAGTTTTAGAGGTTCCTAGAAAGAGGATGTTGCAGTAATCCAATTTCGTTAGGATCAGGGCTCTAGCCAAGGTAATGCAATTTGTAGGGGTGAAAAATTGGCAACTGAGTGCAATGAGTTTTGCTGTGTAGGCTGTGGACGAGGAGAAGGCTGCTATTTGTTTGTGCATAGAAAGGTTAGCATCTATATAAACACCAAGAGTTTTGACTTGTTTGAGTACTGGGATCAGTGTGCCGTCAATGTTGATATGGGAGTAGTCAGAATGGAGGGTGCTTATTCTTTTTTTGGAGCCCACGATGAGGACCTCTGTCTTCTCATCGTTGAGGCAGAGGCTGTTTAGAGCCATCCAATTTTGAATTAATGAGTATACTTTATTGATGGTGTAGGTGTCTTGGGTGTAGTCACCTGTAATGGGGATGAGGATCTGTATGTTATCTGCAAAGTTGGTGTAGATGACACCCATATCGTCAAGATCCGAGAATAGGAGTTTAGTGTATGCATTATAGAGGGTGGGGGAGAGGCAGGATCCCTGGGGGACTCCTATGGATACTACTATAGGGTCCGCTGCATGATTTCCGATGGCAACTCTGGATGTGTGGTCCGTTAAAAAGGATTTGATCCACTGGGTGGCCTTGTTGGAAAAGTTAAAATCTTTTTTTAGAGTGTCACATAATTTATCGTGGTCTACCAAGTCGAATGCTGCTGATAGGTCAAGTAGCAGTAGGGTGGCTAATTTGCCTGAGTCCCTGACAGAGTCCAGTTGGATTTTCAAATCCAAAAGGGCTGTCTCCGTACTGTGGTTAGGCCTAAAGCCAGATTGTCTAGCTCCTAGTAGGTTGTTATGTTCGAGGTGAGTTTGTATTTGGTTGTAGGCTATTTTATCAATGATTTTAAGTAAAAAGGGGACAGTCGTTATAGGCTGGTAGTTCGTGGGCACTAAAGGGTCTAAGGTGGGCTTTTTCAGTAGAGGGGTGACCCATGCCGCTTTGATGCTGACTGGGACCTGATTGGTGTGGAAAGAGGCATTCACAAAATTGGTAATTATAGGTGTGAGGGTAGGGGCACATACTTTAATTTAGTGTGCTGGAAGGTTGTCTCCTTTGCAGTTTGAAGCTTTGAGTTTGGATATAGTACTAAGTACTACATCATGGGAGACTGGTGTGAAGTTGAAGAGAGGGGTGGTATCTTCTATGTTCATAGTGATTTGGTTAGACGTGGTGTGCTTGTCAGATAGGAGATTTCTTTTGGAAATTATTTTATTTTGTGATAGCTTGATTTTTGATGCAAGGGCATCTTTGATGGTGGTACAGCATTCTTTGCTTGGTTGGATTGGTATTGAAGGCATCTGCTTTATGGGCAATGATGGCTGATTTGTAAATTTTGTTTGCAGAGTTGAATGCTTCCATGGCTATGACGTATGGGTTTTATTTAGCCGGTGTTCGAGCGATCTTTTAAGCCTTCTAAGGGAGACTAATTCCTCATTAAACCAGAAAGAAGATTTTTTGTCTTTGCGTTTTGTTTTGTTAACACAAGGAGCTAGGGTGTCAATTGTGCTGGTGAGACAATAATGATAAATGTTGGCCAGGGCACAGGGATTTTCAGTATTAATCTTGTTGTTGTTGAGGGAGATGACTAATAATGGGTTGAGGTTTTCTGCTGTAAGTTTGCGGATGTTTCTGGTTACATAGGATTCCTCAGTGACAGTTTTAGGTAGGTCTGGTTCATTGGTCAAAATAGTGAAGTTTATACTGTGATGATCTGATCAGGGTACCGGGTTAATGGAGTCTATGGATTCTAGGGTGTTGAGTGGTAGTATCCAGTCTAAAGTTCTCCCTTTTGTATGGGTAGGGGCGTTCATGAGTTGTGTGAATGCCTTGTCTTTGAGCACATTGTGTAGTGCTTCTTCTTTGTGGTCTTGGGTATCATTAAAACCTAGATTTGGGTCCCCTAGGACTAGACATTTTGTGTTCGGTTTTATAAGTGGCGTTAACAATAGCGGTATATCTAATTCTGGCTGAGATTTGGCATTAGGTGCTCTATAGATGGTTATTATGTTTATAGTAGTCTTATGGTTCGTGGCTAGTTTAGCTAGTAGGACTTCATAACCGTCCGGGTTCTCGATAGGCCAGGTTCTTATTTTGAGATGGGTTTTAGCAATAATAGCTACTCCCCCCCTAGTGATTTCATTCTGGCCGTCCTAAGGATGGTGTAGTCTGGAGGAATGGCAATCGAGAGGGAAGGTTCCAGACACTTGGTGGAGCCAGGTTTCTGTCCCTATAAATTGGCTTGTTTGTAATGACTCTATAGTGAGACACCAAGCTAGATTACCAAAGGGTTCAAAGAATGCTTACTTATGTTTTACGATATATGTGTAAAATTCTTTGTGAATATAAACATGTGTATTAAAAGTTTGAAATGGAAAATAGGGAAAAAAAGTGTTTTATGTAAAGTAGGAGATGATTTGTACTAGGATGTACTTTAAAACAGTACTAAATAAATGTAGAGGTAATATTATGAAGATTGTACAAATTAGAAGAGAAAACAGCATTCTGCAATCTTCTACTTCTGTTTTAATATTTAAAACACTATGGGCCTCATTATGAGTATGGAGGTAGCCATGGTGCTATTAGCACCATGGCTGCCTCCATACCGGGCTCCAATACCGGGGTCTGTAAATGAGGAATTACCGGGTCATTCTGACCTTGGAGGACCCGGTAATTCCTCATGCACAGAAACATTCCCCATTCCCATTTGAGCCCCCATAGGGCTCAATGGGAATGGGGATGGAGCTAATAACGGGCCTGTTAATAACAGGCCCGTTATTAGCTCCTTGGTCCCCTTGCGGGACCCGGAAAGGACGTCTGGTTTTACCAGACGTCTGTTCCGGGTCCCGCAAGGGAGCCTCGTAATAGGGCATCCCATAATGAAGGGTGCCGGTCCCGTACCGGCACCCTTCATTACAGGAGCCCCTATGTTATAATGAGCCCCTACATATTCTAATATGGACAAGTGTTCTGTATAAGTGCTAGGTTACATAACTGGTTCCATGTACATAAGTGTGAGGGAGTGTAGAAGGTCATGACTGTTTACAGATGAAACAAGCATACAGTAGGTTGTAGATACAAAACCACATAGTGCAGTGTTTGAAAAATAAATGAGATGTAACTAATAATATGATTTTTAAGGAATAATTTAGATATACTGTGTTTACTTACTATGTGTATAGGCGTTGAAAATAAGTATACACACAACATTTTAAAAATGTATTGTAATTGAAATAAAAAATTAGAATACCTTATTCAAAATATTAGTTTGTTAAATGTATAAATATGTCATATGTGCAGTGTGAAGTTTACAGAAAAGTCAGATAATCTATTCAGTCACTAAACTGTACATATTTTTTATTTTGTATGGCAGTTTTAAGAAAATTGAGGTTAGTGTCTAAGGTGTGTAGGTTGCCAGAAAAAGGACGCACACCATATAAGTTATGAAATGGCAATGTAGAAATAATTTTTATAATTTAGAATTTATTTTGACATAGTAAAAAAAGGTATTCCACACTGCATGAGAAGTATCTGTGCTAACAGAAGTGTCTATATGAAAGTGATTTCAATCCGGCACTCACCCAAGTCAAAGCTCAGCACATAGTTCACAACTGAAATCCTTATTTATTTTTGTCTAAAAGTTCAATATTCTGAACGATATACCACTCATATCACACCCTTCTCCTAGAACCCCCCCAGTCACACTGAGCCAGGAATCAGGCTGGTTTGCAAAGGTAAATATGTATTTATGTATTTAAAATTTAATCACAATGGGCCTCATTACACGGAAGGCGGTAATCCAGGGTGCTATTAGCACCCTGGACCATGCCGGTAAATTACCGGCACTGCCTTGGCGGAAAGGGGATTTACCGCCCCATTCCAAGGTTGGAGGGGCGGTAAATCCCCCTTCCGCCATTGCCCTTCCCCATTCCCATTTCTGCCCCATAGGGCTCTATGGGAATGGGGAAGGCGCTAATTACGGCACCGCAATTTTGCGGTGCCGTAATTAGCTCCGAGGTCCCTTAGCGGGTTGGTACTTAACGCCTGCAAGAAGCAGGCGTTAATTCCTCCAACCCGCAAAGGGACCTCGTAGTACGGCGGTAAGGGTTAACGGTCACCGTTGCCATTAACGGTTAACCCTTACCGCCGTCCGTGTAATGAGGCCCAATATGTTTTAATAGATAAACAACAATCCTAATGGGGTGAGAGAACACTGAGTAATATCACTAGGTAATTAGTAATTAGTACTAGTAATTAGTACACTAGGAATAGGTAATAAGCAAAACAAATCCAGCACAGAAAATATACTTTTGTGTTGGTTCAGATCAGATTGCACTGCGGTTAGCAGTTCCCCCTGCAACCCCCCTCAACCCCCCAATAGGCAATGTAAAGAGAAAGGAGGAGAGAGCAGGTATTCAGAAATTGCACCAATCAAACAGAATATCTTTCCCCCAGCAAACACAAGAGAAAAACGGAATTGACTGGGCAAATGTGGTCAAAACACTTAAATTGCTCTAAATTCTTATGGGAGCCGCTTTGAATTGTTGCAAACAAATACAAGCAATGATTTAGTCCAAAGAAAAGATTTGAAATCTTAAAATCCAAGTTGGAAGCAGTTTAGAGCTATTTTACATGTGTAAAATCTTTCAAATCTTTAAATTTGAGGCAAACTTGTCATTGTTCGAGATTTACGATACTGGGATTTTATGGATAGCTATGTATGTTGGCTACAATTTGGAGTTGAAATTCTGTTTCTATCACAAAAAACGGTGGGAGTTACAGAGGTTTTAGTAAAGGACGTTTTTTTGAGATAGGCACGATAATGGAAAACGGGAATGCACTTTGAATTGACTGATAGGTTTTCTTATGCTATATTAAACACTACCAAAAAGTAGAATGCCACACAGGAAGGTCATTCACGGCCGCTCATAACAGTTCAGGTGTGATACTCTACTTTCTGTTTGGTTTGGGAATTACTTTCTTAATCAATCAATAGGAAGTTAGGGTTTAGGAACACATATGAGAGAAGAGTCCGCACAAAGATAATTCTAACAATATTGGTTCTGAATGAAAGATAGGATGGGTTTGAAATAGGGACAAGACTATGCAAAGTACATCTGCTATGGGACACAGTTCTTCCTATTTATACTCACTGGATATGTTTTTAAATGGGACCGTCAGCTCTGGTCAGGATTGGGTCTGGTCTAGGAAAAACTGCACATCAGGCACAGGACTGGATCCTCTAGGCCAGTTGCCGGATTGGCACAGGATCTGCTCTCCTGGTCTGTGGGTATTTGGATCAGCTGGATGGCAAGTTCCTCATGCAAGCCCAGTGGTGGCAAGCCAGAGAATTTCTGGATACTGGTTCAAAAGGCCTTCTCACACCACACAACGCTTACTTAGTGGAGAGAATAAATTTGAAGATTTGGGGCCTTGCTGGAAATCAATAGTCTCTATTGCTGGCAAGAGTTTTTGGCATTTGGATCTGGAAGAATGTTTAAAGCTGGATGTAGGGAGCTGGATCAGCGTGCTTCGCCAGAATCAGGAAAGTGGCTGGATCAGAGAGTCCCTATGTGCTCTCAGCTGTCTTTATGTATGCCTTAAATATGACATCACAAAGGGGACATCACACTCTCTGCCTTGATAGGAGGAAAGAAACAGAGTGTCATCTTTATGGTGTAATTTTATGATGTTGAGAATCCACACCTAGCCACTGGAACACAAAGTCTAATTTTGGCAAAATACATATTTACACATGTGCAACCTCTATGAAATTCACATAAACAGATTGCATATTTTATATGGTAGCTATTCCTCAAAACCCTGTAGCTGTGGGATCTTGTCTCCGCTTTCTACAGAATTTTGGCCTTTTCACTATGAACACACTTTCCAATTTATCCTGTACATTTCCACTAATGTGCATGTTTAACATAGGGATATGTGTGTACATTTTCACAATTCTAACAGTAATACATTTTGAGTAAAATCAAATATCTTGCCATTCCTGTCCAGAACATGTCACACAGTTCTGCCGCCTCTTCACACGTGCAGCCAGAAATTAAATGAACAACTCTGTCATTTTTATATTTTTCACCATTTTGAATAGCAAGTTATGTCTTTTAAAAAGTGTTCTTTGTTCATCCTCAGGAACAGATGGTCGCTTGGCTCCGCCTCTTTTGGTCTCCCTGCAGGGGCATGTTCCTCCTTGTTTGTTCCTTCCAGAGGCCATTTACAACCCTCTTCACACTTCTAGTTTCCTTAACTGAAGCTTGTCATTGTTCCTTTGCTCTCTGTAGACAAGATTCTGTCCAAACCCTGCAATTAACACCTCCTTGTGAGTTTCTGCTGAGACGAAGGCCCTCCTTCTGGAAATAAACCTGCTTTCCCAGTTTTTTTCAACTTCAGCCAAGCTAATTACTTCTTAAACTTAACAAAACCCACATTTGTTGCATCACATACAAATACCTTTCTTCCTTGGCCTTAAAATCTGTGGAATCAAAAACAACTAAAAACTGTATTCCTTTTTGGCAACAATCCTGTTTATGTTTGTTAATTCAGCAGACTTTTGAGTTTGAGGTAATTTTAAAGCTGTCTCAGTACTCCTCTGACAGCTGTCATTCAGGTCGCCCCGGGTACTGCACCCAAATTTTGGCATAGAGGCTGTCAGTTTCCAGACTTTGTATGTTTCACAATGTTTCATTCGATAGATGGATTTTAGCACCAGGCAAGATTGTGAATGTTGAAAAGTGTTGTGTTAAAGCCATTTTGTAGTTTTTTGGCAACTCAACCAATGTCATTTGTAGGCATATTTTTGGGTTTCATTTGCAAAGTGCTGCTTTTCTCTCTACACTCTGCTTGCTGGTCTTGGGACCCACTGGCACATTTCTGCAGGGTCTGTTCTATTCCACCGCACATGCACCATGGGTGGCACATTGTGCATCCCTCTTTTTGTGTGCTGAAGCACACAGTTTTTGCAGGTTTTTGTAGGTTTTTGGCACGCACAATGGGTTTGCCGTCATTGTTGCTGTTTCTTTCCCCATAACTGGCAGGGCCATGCCGCATAGCATAGCTACTGGTCAATACATCCCATATATAATAATGTGTAATTTTACATTTTTTAAATATGATGTATACAATATGAAATGTCATTATGAACTTCTCATGTGTGTAGGTGGACAAACAAAGGACACACAGTTTTTTTTATAAGAAGTATGGAAATGACATTTGTTAGGTTATTCGTGTAGTTTTTCCTAAGTGTTAATATGTTTACACAGAACAGTGTTATTGTCTACCTATTATTTGAAATATAGGTCTGACTATACTTTAAAAAGATTAATACTCACAATAATGTTACAGTGTTGGCATGTCTTATTTTTTTTTTATTTGTAAAACTGAAGACATAGTTAGGTTATATGTCTTGGTTTCCTGGCGAAGGTTCCATAAAGTATTCTGTAAATTTGTGATCATGTAGTATAATGTAATGTTTTTATAGTATAGTACCATCTATTCATTGTAGTGAAATGGCTTCATCGGTGTACAATTTATGGATGTTGTGGGAAATTCCTTTTTGAATTTGCTGATGCAAAAATGAGTTTGTAATGACCCAAAGGTTAAATATTTAAAATAACAGAAGTTAGTTTTCTTTTTCTTACAAGGACAGTTTTTTTTCCTCAATAGCATGATCATTGAAAACAACCTGTTAATGGTTGTGTACTTGGAATACAATCAGTATTCTTTTAGTATCATTATGAGAAAAAAAACGTAAATCATTTTGTATTCATTTTGTTATGGTGAACACCGTAGGTGATAGTGCGCGGTATAAATGGTCTTTAACATTAATATTAATTACATTTTCTTTTCTTTCAGAGTTGGTAATTTGGAAGAAAGAGACAAACATGTATTAAGTTATTTGGTAAGACTTTTGAGAAATATATATGTGTAATGCGTAAAAACAGTTGTATATTTTAGTTAATAATATTATTTCTAGCCACGGCTAGAGTATTAACCAATGAATCACTGGCATTTAATTTTAGAATTTTCTTGCACTGCTAAAGTGAGTAATGACTGGAGTACCTTTATTCGTGGCTAAACAGTTTCCCCTGTTAAACGTGGCTACAGACAACAATTGGGAATTTTGAGTACTGAAACTGCATAAAATAATTTACAATAGATAGTGTGATTTATATTTTTGCAGTCTGTGTTCCACTTTATCTATTCTTGTAATGTAAAGGTGGACCTCAAAAGTGCCATTTTGGGGGATCGAAAGCGGGGGGTGAAATAGGGGAGGAAAACATATAAGGATGAAACATACAACAAAAAGGGAGTTAAAATAAAAAGAAACATATAAGTAATTTATTTGTATTTGTTTTGTAAAAAAAGGGGGGAATTTCCACTAAAAAAAGAAACTATAAGAATATGGAAACATTTTGATCACAAAGAAGGAGAATGTGACCTTTGTGGTGAAGGTTGCATTCAGGATATAAGAAATCTTTTGATAACTTGCCCAGCCACAAAATTAGTCCGTGAAAAATATTTTTCTAAATATGTTCATGATAACGACTGGTTAAAAACTCAAGAATTTTGGCAGATACTCTCAGTTGGCAAAGAGATCTCCTTAGCAATAGAATTATTGAAATTATTGAATGAAATGCATTTCATAGAAATTCCTTTGTAAAAAAGAAAAGTAATCTGAAAAGTAATCTGAAAAGTAAAAAAAGGAGAAAAAGCAATTGTTACATTTTTGTTCGACATTTCTTATATATATCGTTTTAATGAAATGTACCAAAGTGAATGGAAAATGTATTAGCTGGTATTATCAGTGTACTTTTGTACCTTTTATAAAACTGTGTAAAAAGTCTGATCATTTTGTCAAGAAAAATAACACCAATATGGACCTCAAATGGCTGGTAATACAGAAAGTTACTGCCACCATCAGAGGGGGAGACGTCGACAGAATCTTAACTTGTTTATAACAGAAATGGGTGGACAAATTAAATTCTGTCCGGTCAGGTTTAAACATTTGCGTAGAGTGGAAACACTTCCTGTAATTGAGACAATGCATCCACTCCTAATTGACCTCATGTGGCACTGCTGGACCTTGTAACGCCACCTTATTTTGCAAATATGTGCCTTTTCCTGAGTCACTGCTAACCTAACCACCATCAATATGGGGCATTTCCTGACCACGAGGCCATTTACTTCATGTTTGGCACCACTGCACTTTGGACTATTCCAGGATCTTTGACCGTGCAGATTTGCCCAAGAGTTGCTTACTGCAGTACTTACTGCTCACTTTGTGTAAATATGTATCATGATATGTATCACCTAAACATGTTGTTATGCTCACACCATCCATTCCATTTCTTTACCCATCTTCAGCAGCCCTGGGCACCATTAACACCATACCCTTGACTCCGACCAATCAGCATCCTAGCCTGGCAGTGAGGCGTCCTTTGCCCGCCTGCCTGTATATGGACAACCAATCTGAGGCACGCCTCATTTCTTGCGTATGCGTACTCACCAGTATGCTCTCCCATGGCTCAGTGTGTTCTTCACTTTGACTTTGGAACCAGGCGCTAATTCCGGTCAGGCACCCTCAGGGGCACCCCAGCCTTGCACACCTCATCATAGCCGCTCGCCCCATTTAATCGCAATCTGCTCCCCAGCTCACTCCGTGCACAGCCAGGGACCGTGACCGCTGACAGCTTGCTCTGCAGTGCTTATCCTTCCTTTTACCCTAGGTGAGTACACGCGCATGCAACCACTGTAGCTATGTGATCCCTTGCACCTTTTTCTCAGCTGCATGTCTCACTTAAGAATGAAAGCCCAGCCTCCATTTTAGACTTTCTCCTTTTTCACCCCAGCATGACATCCTACACTTGCGATCACGCTAATCCGGCGCCTGGGTTTTTAAGGTTGTAATGACTCCCATTAAGCATCACAAATATTTTTGACACTGCAAACACAACCTATTCGCACTTCTGTCCATTTTGAAGTCATGCTCACCTCCTCATGGGACACACTTGTAATGTTACCCACCCGTGATTATATCCGCCGCACCTCATCCGTGGCCATGTGTGACTTGCACGCCTCACCAGCCCTCATGTGCACCATGACACCTATTATACTCTGAGGCCTGCAATCTGAGCCCCTTGTGTCCATTTTCTCCGCAGCCCCTCACGCTTGCGGTTGACTTTGTGTATTTAACACGGCAGCCTGTTCCACCCAAATTTGTGCAGTAACAGGCCTCCTTAAGGTCAGCTTTGCTCTTACCCCTTTTTTATCCCTTAGTTGCTCCCCCACTCGCTATGGCTTAACACAGCCCCCATGTCCTTCCTACTTCCACAGGAATGGCCACTTCTAGGACCTCGAAAATCCTCCAGTGTACTCCTGACACTGCTACTCCATGAGCCACTGCACTCCCAAGTTCTGCTAAGCACCGGTCCTTCATGTATTTAAACCTCTACCTGTGCTAGATACCCACAAATGTGCCCACTCCTATAACATCTTGTCTGTTTATCTCAACAATCCTCGCAAGATACCTCCTGCTTTGGAATATCTCGTCCTGATGAAGGTCACACCATCAGAGCTCATCCTAGCTCACCTTCTGGCCGAAACACTGTTGTGTTGACTGTTATATTGTCTGTGTTGTCCTTGTTCAACCCTACATTGTTTTGATGCATATGCACTGATTATTACATGCTATCACCTCACTAAATCCACTGGTCTCCTTCCCAAGGACCCCTCAGTGGATGTGTAAGCATTGGAAAGACGCTACAAATATTTGACATTTGTCACTTACAAATTGGTCACTATACCTGAAAAATGTGTAAATACTGTTGTATCTTGTGTAACTCCTAGTTAAGTGTATCTACAAACACGTAAACTGCAGTTTTATTAAAAATCTGACTGCAGTACTCAGAATTGTCCTGATACATTTTTGTCAGGATTCATTTACAGTAATGTGTACACACTTGCCAAGGTGTAACCCCCATAGGAGTGTGTTCACCCTTCGTTCATCAGCCAGGTATCCCATAACCTTGCTCATTTTTGCTCTTTAATACATGACTACCCCCCTGGGTAGAGCAAGGCATCAACCAGGTGCCCTTTTTGATAAACATGTATATAACTAATGACACAATTAAAAAAAATTATTTAAAAAAGATCATTTACAGTGGCAGGTCATCTGTTGTTGTGTGATTAACTTCTGCCATTCGTTAAATGTTGCGTCTTCCTTGACTACCCACTTGCACCATTTTTTTAACATTACTTTCATCATGGTTAGATCAGGTGTCTGTCATAGAAGAGTTTGAGTAGTAGATACCACTTCTGACATAGAGGCCTCATTTCCAGTTGAGGTTGTTGATGCACTGGTGGATGGAGTTTCTGCGGGTGGTGCTGATCGCCTTCTATACAAGGAATGGGCCCCATGTATTTTTGTTTTAGGATGTTTGTGTGCTTATCGATATTCCTCAAACAGCTCCTCCCAAATGACTCTCACTAAATGGTTGATCATTATTGTTGTACCTAGGCTGTGAGATGAAACATCAGATGGCATACCATGTAGAGTCTTTTTACAGAAGATGCAGAGAACCTCCTTTGCCTCTTTTCAGGAGCATTGTACCTTCACTTTGAAGAAGCACCAACTGTCAGCTGTTTTGTTCATTCCTATGTGCTTCTTCCTTGGTGGTGATGGATTGCTGACCCCAATGATGATGTCATCACTACTAGTGTTCTCATGTTCAGACATGTGGAATCTCTTGGTACAAAGGAAAAAGTAAAACTTTAAAAACGACAAGGCAAAAATGACAATGTTGAAAAAAAGAAAAAAGTAAAACAAAAAATACACACACTAAACAAATCACAGTATAGGGGAAAGGTGGGTAAAAAGGATCAGGAATTTAAGGGGTAAAGTGCCAAAGGTGCTTGCAGTTACTGAGAAACCCTTTCACTACCAAGTAGAGAAAACAATGATAAATGAGCAAATGTTTGTGGGTGTGGTGATTATTCACGACTACAGACTGCCTCGCCATCTGATTGGACAGTCTTGTGCATGGGGATGTCATCAAACAGTGTGGGTGTAGAGACGTCAATATTCTGCAACGTTTCATTGGTTCATGTGTCGATTTACATAAAAGTCACTTGTAGGCGCGGAGCCGCATCGCATGATTTAAATGGTTGGTGGATCATGCGCGAAGATTGTTAAAGGACAAATGAGATGTGACTCATTTTGCATGCGCATGCTATATCAGGCAGCATAAAAGTCACATGTAGGTGCAGAGCCACATCGCATGATATGATTAACTGGCATATTAGGCACGAAGATACGTAGCCGCGTTGAAGGAAGTCAAAGTCTATTGGCTCATTTTGCACATGTTGGTAACCCCACGAGTCATTGCTGCATGTAGCTGCACATGCATCTTTTGAAGACACAGCAAAAAAAACTTTTTATTTTAAAAAAGATATATATATACATATTCAGTGAAATAAACTTTGTTAAAGGGACGTTATGGTTAAGTTGCACTACTAAAAACCTATGAAATTCAGTAAAAAAACTTTGTAAAAGGGACGTTATGGTTCCAAGTAAAACCGAAACCCCCCAGAAATTCTCCACTGTGCACTGCCAGGACTAACACCCAGGACATCAAAAATGTCATTGATGACATTACTGATGACATCACATGTGTATTTACTTTTTCATGAAAAGTCTGTACAAGGGGTTCTCATTGTAATGTTGATATAAAAGTGTCAAGGGTCATTGGAATAAATATCATGAGGTACGTAGTGCATTAAGCAATGCAGTGTTACAAATAGCATTCTATTATATATATATATAAGCCAATTAATAACTATTACTTTATGTGCACTTAACACATTTGTTTTTTTCACAGACCAGACAACCAATACATAGAATATACCAAAAGAGATACCAGAAGATCCTCTGAAACAAATGGAAATAAACATAGATTTGTTAACTAAAAGAGTGTGTCGTGGACCACATTAAAGAAACATTAAATACCGCTGTCCCACATGTTCCCCCTCTTCATGTCCCAGCCAACTATCCCAAACCCTCCCCACCAAGAAAAATTGTACAATGAGACTTCCATCCCTTCCTCCCCTCCCATACATCATGTCAAAACCCCTAATTCCCCTGTATTTGTTTCAGTTTCTGCTTCCACCTCTCTTTTGTAATTTGTATACTGTTAAACAATATTTAACATTTTAAGTGTGTTCTTAGTATATGCCTGTGTCTTATTTTTTTTTAAAAGGCAGTTAGGGTGCCTGTGGACGACGTGGCTGTCCAGGATGACCTCAGTTGACCAAAATGGGGGTGTCCTAAGCACACTACACCTGCCCGTACTGTCTGAAATTAAAATGGAGGTGTCCGTAGAACACAAGATGTCCGTCTGTCCGTAATTATCCAAAATGGGGGTATCCTAAAGACAATATACCTGTTTGTACTGTTCGTAATTGAAATGGTGTTATCCTCAGAACACACAAGATGTCCGCTTGTCCGCAATTAACCCAAATGGGGGTGTCCTAAGGATAATATACTTGTTCGTACTGTTCGTAATTGAAATGGTGTTATCCTCAGAACACACAAGATGTCTGCTTGTCCGCAATTAACCCAAATGGGGGTGTCCTAAGGATAATATACTTGTTCGTACTGTTCGTAATTAAAATGGAGATGTCCTTAGAACACACAAGATATCCACCTGTCCGCAATCACCCAAAATAGGGGTGTCCTAAGGACACCCCCGCTGTTCGTAATGTCCGCAACCAGAACAAATATATCCGTAGAACACATATCCCGTCCACCTGTCTCCAAACTTTTGATGCACATTTACTTTATTCGGGGACTTCAACACTGTTCGTAGAACACCGCGCACATGCACATCACACACTTGGGTCCTACGAATATCGCGCCTCTCTGCAACTGTCCGCCGCACGTGTGTCCCACTTTTAATTACTTGGGGACCCGAACACTGTCTGTAGAACAGCCACGTGGTGCCACAACCGTCCCTGCGTATTTGGTGTCCTGCGGACAGCCGTCCCATTTGCGAACGTGTTTGCAACGTCTTAATGCAACAGAACCCATGCTGAGTATGTGTCCTTATTTGTGGACACTGTCTGGGACCCCCGAACATTTAAAAACTGCTTTTTTGAGCTATCCAAGGTATTTTACAGTAAAGGTTCACCATTGCACATGTTCTAGACAATGTCCCTGCCGATCTACACACTTTTTGGAACTTTTTGAGCCCTTTCTTGGTGTTCAAAGTGTTCGGGGACGGCAAAGTGCACCCCAGCAACCCTATAAAAGACCACACCCCATAGCTGATCCTCATTCTGCTTTTGGATTTCCAAGATTTACAACAGGACGATTACGCAGGTTGCTGTTCTTGGTTCCTGATTCCTAGTTCCTGGTTATTAACCTTCCAGATGGCATACCAAATTGCTTCTGCTGCTACTGCCTCCGCATCAGTGCCCCCACCCCACCCCATCCACCACCACCACATCCCCAAGGGCCTGCAGAGGAGAACAGGCATGAGGATGCAGAGGAGACGAATGAAGAGGATGAAGAGGATGAGGTAGTGGAAGTCCCTACTACTAGCACTCATCGTGAGTCTTGGGTGTGGTGGTTATTTACCACTGTTGATGGAAAGTCAAAAGCTAATGCGAACACAGTGATCTGCACTCAGTGACACATGGTGCTGAGTCGTGGCAAGCCTGGTTCATATAGTATTGGTACTACATCAATGAAGCAACACCTAAAGTCATTCCATGGTGCGGCTATTCGTAAGGTTGTACATTGCAATAAACGTAGTAGGTTGAGTTCCTCTGCAGCATCCTCCGTTTCCACTCCTGTCACCACAAAAGACACTCCAGTGGGACAGTTCATCCCTCCAGCTGCCTCACAGGCCATTCATGATGCTGTTGACCCTTACCTTTCGAGGGTCACAATATTGTGCATGTACTGTGTCGCAGTACTCTGTAGGGGGGAGAACCTTCAGACTGCTTTCGAGACTCCGGTCAAGGAGCATGAGAAGGTCTGTGACCTAATTGAATAAGCCCAACCTACATCTTCCTCTCTCCACCTGCCCTCTCTTATCAGCGTGGTTGGTGTCCCCTTCTTACCCTCCTTTCCCCTCCTTTCCTTGTGTGTCGTGTTAAAAAACCCAACAAAAACCAAAAAAAGGCTCTTTTCAGAGCTGCCTTTCACAGTTTAAAAATAGAAGTGACAAATAAATAGTGCAGTGCCCTGTGCATTTTTTAGAAGTCCGCGGACATTTATTTTTTGGGGGCACTGCCCTATCAGAACTACTGCACTTTTCTATAGGAGGAAGTGGTGGCTCTGAAAAGAGCCTTTTTGTGGGGTTTTTTGTGTTTCAAAAACTTTAAATGGTCAACACCTACTGCAAAATGGATTGCTGTAATTCCAAAAAAGGTTGCAATGCATTTTGTATATTTTGCAGAAAAATCTGATTGCCAGCATAAGTAAGATGTACGCCATCTTTGCGAAAAATGTGTGTGCTACAAAACATAGGGGCCGATTAATGGAACAATTATACGCCGAATTCGGTGGTGCAAGCGTGAAAAATCCAGCGCATGCGTGCAAATCGCACGCAAGCAATTCATGGAAGTCTGTGCGCATGTTTTTTCTGGGAGCTGCGCCAAATCCGCACCTACCTTACATGACACTGCGCAAAACTGCGCCGTCACACAGCTGCGAAGTCCAAACAGAACAGAGAGGAGAAGTAGTTTAGGTGGACATCTCAGGTGAGGACTAGATTGTGAGTTGTGCTTCTTCGGTCAAATTACTAATGCTTCCTCCTTTGCCACAATCCCCAGGGACAGAACTTAACACGTACCAACTTGACATTGTCACCACCTGGCCCCCTCCCACCATCAGTGTGACTTTGACAGCCACAGGGTACAGACTACTGTCTACAGCATGAAGTGCATCAAGCATGTATACAGGCAAGAAATGAAACATCACAATCAACTTCAATAAATGGACAGTTCAAAAATGTACTCACCAAAATTGATTGCAGACATGCCGTGGAGAAAACATCCATAATCCCCACTAGGGATGTAAACACAAGTAGTACAGCAGCAGACTGGCCACAAATATGACAAAAGTCCAATGCCCTTATGTAAATTTCTGTCACTAAACCATCCTTGCATGCGCATGGAAAAGGGAAGCAGGAGTGGCATATGTGTCTGGACCCCAAGCCACAAACACATACATGAGACAAGCTTGAATGGGCCCAGCTGGAACAGACAGTGGATGCTTTCAAAAGCCACAAAGCACCACGCTGTCACATGAATGCACAATAGACAAACAATATTATTAAAAAATAATAATATTATTTTATATTATGGGGAACCCAGGGGGGGGGTTGCAGGGTGCACCTCAACACCCACATGCGATGATGTTGAGATTTAAAAAAAAACTCCATGGGCTCAACGGCTACACGGCTGACCTGTGTGGGAGATAAGTCGTCTTCCTGGTCATCCTCTGGATGGAAATCAGTAGGTGGACGTGGCACAGTTCCCTGACCACACCTATGCACAGGTTGCCCCTCAACGGCAGCAAGCATGCGGGTCTGGTAAACCCGTTCCTGTGTTATGATGGCACATAGGTCAGCATGCAGCAACACATGTGATATGTGTGCTTCCTCTTGCAAGGTAGCACGTGTAGCACAGAGTTCTGCCTGCATGGCCTCGCATGACATCTGGAGCACCTCCCAGCATGTACGTAGCTCAGCCGAGATGGTGTTCTCAAACTGCTCCAACCTCTCCACTGACTGCTGCCTCTGAGACATGTTGAGCACACCCAGAGTAGATCTGAGGGACTGATGGTCATCTCTCAGGATCTCCATGTGTGCCTCTGCGTCACCAGCAAGTGCTTGATGCAGAGACACCATTTCAGCCGGCGTGCCCTGTCTGAGGCTTCTATTGCCCAGGCTGAGTGAGAGGGCTGTGGACTGCGCTGCCTGCTGCTGGAGCCCCACCTGCCTAGCAGGAGGGAGCACAGATTGGGCCACACGTTCCATGCTCTGAGCGATCATATGAATAGCTGCCCCCTGTTGTTCTGAATTGGAATACATGGATTGCTCCCACTCAGTATACCCCGGTGGTGCGCGGCCACCGCCTTGCCAGACATGACACCCGCTGGGCCCAAGGAGCCATGGTCCTCGCTGGATTGGAACCGCCCACAGCTGCATGACTACATCCCTCCATTGGCATGATGCCCCAGGCACATCAGCAACTGGTGTGGAGTGTGACCGTGCATCCCGATCCACCACAGGTGGAGGTTCCAAAACTGTCTGGCCCCTCATTGCAGGTGTCGCAGACAGAAGATCATCAACATCAGGATCACTCACCGTCGATGAATGGACATGACACACATCCAACTCAACAATGTGCTCAGAGTGATCATCAGAGCTAGACTGATTGCCAGCCCTGGACACGATGGTCTGGCGCATAAGTGGGTTCTCGTGGTCTACCACCCCACGACCGCCACTTGTGCCGGATTGCTGATGTAATAGCAACCCCGTGTCTGGAATGACATCACCATCCTCTGGCTCCATTGCGTCATCATCTGTAATGTGAAAAAAACAAACATGAGTACACATGTCAGAGGCACATAACCAACACACACATAGACATATCATTGACAGCCAACACATGAAGCAGTCATGTCACACACAACTGAAATTCCAGCATGCATCCAGTGGCATTGATATGCAAACGCATTCCAAAAGCAGAAATGGATGTGTGCAAATAGCAAAGCCTTCACATGTACTGAATGTAGTATATCACCTCCATCACACACCACCCCTGTCAGGCACATATTACAGGCAGAAATGACAGATGGCAACAAAGAGATGGCACATACCATAAGCATGTCTGAACAGCCAAATGGCCACAGCTGCAAGTGAAGCCAAACACACCATGACACACGTAATATGCATGTACACATGCATCACTAAATCATCATCACCAAAATAGCTTCATCCATCTGTAGCTCGGCCCATAATGGGGTAATGGGCCATGTAGACATAGTGAATGTCCCAAGAAAAGCAAGGGCCTGCAACCAGGCATGAGGCACCATAACGCCCAGTACAGTCCAAGCTGCTGGTCCATGAAGCCTCCAGAAAAATGCTCAGGCCCTGATTCAGCACATTGTGCATTGATTGTGCAAAAAAACATTATTGAGTGTGTCAAAAAATAACGGCCAGGACCCACCAGATTAGCTAAGTGGGCCTGGGTATACACGTACTGCATGACAGTGCACCTTCAGGATTGTGCCAGTTGAACATCTCAGCAGCATTTACTTTAATTAAGAACATAGTCATTCAACAAAAAAGCTGCAGAGAACATATGTGTAAATAAACACTTTCACACACACATAAGTGAGTAGCTGTGATGTCGCACTACACAACGTTGAAGCTGTTTGCATATGTACATTTGAAAGTGTTCAATACACCTGTGTTCATATACACCCGTACAGTGAATATGAACAGCATCCTATACAACAAAGCAAGTAGCTACAACGCTGATTGCTTTGATGTATGTGAAAGTGTACACATACACATGTGCAAGCAGCTCCACAGTCATTACAACCCGATTGGCAGGCTATAATCAATCTACGGCCTATACTAGTTAGCATAGGCTGCAGATTGACCAATCAACTTTGCTAAACACTCGCTAGGGTGTTCCAATACTGAGTACATGCGTCACAGGATGCACCTGTGCCTGTGCCTTTCATGACAGTGAAGGGATGACAATCTAAACATACATGCCAGGTCACTATGAGATTGCAGCAGTGAGTAGGCATGTAGAATGCTGGAACATGGCTCAGAAGTGGGTGGGTGCTGTGCAGAACATGTGTACGTTACTGACTATCTACATCAACAAGTACATTATGATGTCAATCAATAAACATGTAGGCAGTGTAAGGGCAAGTTCAGTCATCATGTGCAATGTGCATGCAATGGGTTGCATGGCTACAGGCAACCCCCCCTTAGTGAAAATGCAGGGAGGTATAACATGGCAATGAAAGGTTCACCAGAGGACTGTGTATTGGCAGACTGTTGAGTAGTGCCAATTGCATCATCTGAGTCAACTGACACCACAGCAGATGAGAATGGGGCAGTAAGCAGGACACATGATGAACCCTCAGTAGTACACCCATTTGTGCAGAAGGCACTACACCAGTTGAACAGAGTCAGGGGGCCTGCAAAAGGGAGAGGTGTGTGCCCCACACAGACTATGACACCCTAAACATGTGCGTGATGCATGACTGAGCCAGAGTCAGCATGGAATGGATGAGCAAATGCCATGATATGTATGTCATCCTGGACACGTACTACATTGATCATCCTGCCAAGGACACATACGGGCATGCATGGAATGCACATGGTGTATGAATGCGCACTCATGTCCCCGGGGAGCATCTGCCATCTGCACAGTCCGAGTGAGACACCCTGCATCAAGGACTCAGGATGTACCCAACAGTATGTGTCTGGCAGGTTGGCAGGTTGTCAGGGGGAAGTGTTCATGTACACAGGAGCATGGAACAGGCCATTGCAGTAGTCCAACATGTTACCCACCAGTGCCATGGTGAAATTGAGGTGCAGGGGGGTGGAGGGGCAAGGGAGCATGTCCGGGTGGAGTACCCGCATGCAGGATGAACACACATGCACGTCAGTCATGCGATGACATAGTCTGAGTGCTGAGTGGAAAGACACCCCAGGCTACATGCAGAAAGGTCAGTGAGCTGGAACATAGACCGGAGGGGCGCCGGGTGACTAGCATGTGAGTAGGGTGCATGTGTGGTGATGAGGACAGTACCTGTCTTGCCTACATGTCCAGCATGCAGCACAGCAGGCACACATTAGTAAAGCATTGCATGACTCGCACATGAGAACCATGTACACATAGCATGTAGTGCCATTCAAGTACAACACATCACACAAGCAAACCACATATGGGCTGGACAAACATGCAACAACACTCACCGGACCGGCCATCAAAATCCAGCATCTCTCCCACTCCTTCGACCAATTGTGCCAGGATGAACTCCGCAGTGATCACCTCGTGCGGAATGAGTTCTTCCTCCTCAGGTGCTGGCCAACTGCCAGTCAACCGAGCCATGGCATAATTGGAGGCACGCTTAAGCTTATCACAGCATCGGAGGTCATCCCAATGCTTTTTGCACTCCTGAGCTGTGCGCATCTCATGTCCGGATGCACTAACACCCTCCACAACATGCTTCGATTGGTCCCAACGATGGGCAGCCGTAGTGTAACAATTTGGGCCCACTAGCATATCACGTTCGTGTTCCGACACATAGCCCACAAGGAAGTCCAGTTCCTGCTTGCCGAAAGGCTTCTTCCTTGATGTGCCCCGGCCCGGAGCCTTGTCTGGGGTCTCAGCCTCTTGTGCAGGTGCAACCTTCCTCCTCTTGGGCAGTGATGCGGACCCTGACTGGCAAATGCTGCCCTGATCAGTAGGGGCAGTGGCGCTGGTTGACTGGACCAAGGGATTGGCAAGTGGAACTAGGATGGAAGCCCTGACTTGCGTCAGTGGCTGCTGGGTGCTCTTGACTGGACCCAGCGCAGCAACAGCTGCTGTGCCAAGGTCTTTGACCGAGACTATCCTGGCTGGCAGACTCACAGCTGGGGTTGTGTTGGCTGCATCTGCCCATGCAGTTGCCAACACCCGGCTGCTCGGGTCAGCAGATGACAATACTGGCCCAGGGACATGTGCCTCAGTCAGAGCAGCCCTGCATGCACTTTGCTTGTGCCATCCTCAGGTGCCAACGCATCACGTGCCGGCCGACCCTGAGCCTGGGTGGTGGTCACCACAGCTGCACCTGCAGCTACCAATACCGTTGGGCCCATGGCAGTAGATGAAACTGACTGCCGGGTCACATGGGCTCCAGTGTCAGATTCAAGAGCTGCATCTCTCGGCGCCGCAGGGGGTGGTGGCATGACTGCACTAACAAGTGGCAGAACATCCTGCCGAAGGGGCGGACCCCTGCCTCTTACCCCTCTGCAGCCACCCTGGGCACCATGGACTCCCCCTACTCCCTGGTCACCCCAGCCACATCCCTGACCACGCCTACAATGTGGAGGACATCCAACTGAGGCACCCCTCACCTTTCGTGGCCTACCAACCATGGCACAGATGTAGTAGTACCAATGGGAAATGTACACAGCAATTGTCCTGGGCAATTGGGGTGAAGGGGGGGTCGGGTACTAGATGTAAACAGCACCCCTGTGCACCTGCAAGGCTGTACGTGACCCCAGTGTGAAAATGACAGGTCACGCAATGCTCAGGCACCCCAAAACTGCAGTAAAACCATGCACGCAACCCGGTAACCCACGTGTGTGGAATTAACCTCCCGCAGTACGCAGTGGCACCCAGGGACACAGAAAACCCATACGCGTGGGACACACAGGCTGCTATGACCTCAAAAACTGGTAAGCGATACACAGGGGGACCCGCAGCGGGAAAATTAGCATGCGCAACTCACCGTCTGACTATTATGGGAAAGAAACATGCATAGGGAAGACCCCCGCCAAAAGAAGAGGTACGTCCTCGATCCGCTGTGAAGTGATGACACGTGAAACAACAAGAAGTAGCAACACACGCATCGGTCTCCACGAAAAGCACGTACAGCGAACTGCTGGGCCAAGCTCACCTTTAATTTACGCACTTAGGCCCTTTCCTCGAATTACACGCATTAACACGCGGCTGTTTTTGCACGTGCAGATTCACTTTGCAACCGTACCGAGGGAAACACCAGTGCGCATCACGTCACTTACACGCTTACGCACTAAGGCCCTTTCCTTGAATTACATGCTGACAATCTGTTTTTCCATGTGCCAAATAACTCTGCATCAAGTTGGTCACACGACAACATACAGAAGACCATGGTCCTGCCCAGAACCCCATTTTCCTGCCCCCCAGATCTCTAGCTGCCTCCCACGGGACATCTGCTGCTGCCTGCCTTCCTGTTGGCCACATGCCCTGCTATTTGGTGCCTGCACATCAGCCATCTGCAGGGGTCCAGTTGCTGCGACCACTCCTGCTGGAACATAAGACTCCCGACTGCAGTTCTATCGCTCCACAGCCCAGCACCAGGACCCAGTTGCCCACCCACACCTGCCTCGGGGGTTGCCATGTTGGTCCAAACTCCATCTGGGACCAGTAGCGACCCCCCCGGCAGAGGTTCCATGTGATATTCACGCCGCAAAAATATCACAATGCAAAAATATCGCCATATTTTTGTGGCGAAAATAACACATGGACCCTGTGGGGGACAACCCCGCAACCCCTGCATCATTTTTGTATGTGCGGGGGACACCCCCGCAACGCCTGCACCTAATATTTTCACCATCAAAAATATCGCCTATGGCCGTTCCCGACAACCATATGTACGGCAATATTTTTGCTGGCGAAAATATTACCTGATACCCCGGCAGAGAGGCAGAGGGCTGCCAGCTTCACTGCAGGAGTAGTTGGCATCCTGGTGGAGAAAGTCCATGGTATTAGGACCATGCGCCGACAAGGATGGACGGAAGAGGATCTGGATGGGCATCGTGGGTGCCATCAACGTTGAGAGGGTGGCAACCCGCAACCTGCAACACGTCCATAAGTGCTGGGAGGACTTCAGGTCCAGGACCCTCAGGAAGGCCTGGCACCTCTTGGATGCAGCGGATGCAGTGGGGTGCCGGGTCCCCCTTACCACCGACAGGTGAGGGTTATTGGAATGCATTTGCCCAGTGCTTCACCTCCAGGTCCTCGAGAGGCAGACCCGTCTGGAGTCAAACGGTAAGTGTCCATGCATACTCATTGGACGCAGTGCATGTTGAGGTGTGCCAGTAGTGTGCAGCTTGGACATATGTCTGAAATGGCCCATGTATGGATGTGTATGTGCAGGGACATGATCGTTCTGCATGTGAGTCCAGTCATGTGTGATGCACATCAGTGGTGTATGTGTTCCAAAGCATGACGCACACATGCATGTGAAGATGCACACATGTTAGCATTTCTGTGTATGTTATATGCCATGGTTGGGGTGTGACACATGGATGCTGGTTCCACCTTCATGTACGTGCACAGCGTACATGTGCGTTTGCTTGTTTGACATGTGTGCGACTGTGATACACCATGGATGCATGTGACCCGGACATGTGGGTACCTGATTGGCAGATGTGACCTAGTTGCCGATAATTACACTGTGACAGGTGTTGGAGATGTACAGATGCATGTATGTCTGGTGGCATGTGTGCATGTGATCGGCATTCCCCATGTTGCTTGTGACATAATGCCAACATTTGGTTGTTCATGCAGTTACGTGTGTATGGATGCTGATGCCTGTTGCATGATACCAGTTTATTTGTGCATGTGTGTGGGTTCAAATTATATGAGTGTTGGGGAGTGTGATGCCATCTGTGAGGTTTGACACTGCCACTCATGTGCAACTCTCATGGGTGTTTCAGACCATTGTACAGTGCCCTGATGCCTGTGTTTGATCTCTCCCTGTCTGCAGCGTCAACTGATGAAGAGGATGTAGACAGTGCTGTGGAGCACAGCGGCAAGGATCCCGTCAGCCGGAGATACAAGGCCCAGCTCCTCTCATAGGTACTGATATCTTCCGGGAGTGAGGAGTCTGGTGCTGCGTCCATGGCCGCAGCTGCTGAGGGAAGGTCCAAGAGGCAGAGGTTGAAGGTGGACTCCTCGGCAGCAGAAGGAGCAGCTGAGCCCCCACAGGGACCTATGGCTCAGAATCATCCAGGTTCGTGGGGGGTTTGGTTGAGGAGGAGGCCATGGAAGATCCACACACAGGGCCTGGAATGGGGGATTCCACTGGTGCTAATGGTACAGTCCAGGGAAAGGAACAGGAGGCAGCACAGGCCACCGCGGAGGTGCCTGTGTGTAATCCTTTCCCTGATCCTGTGACTGCATCATCTGGCACCAGCAGGGATGCCTCCGTCCAGACCTGTTTTCAGGGAGGGGATGCGCATACAACAACTGGCCTTCCTCTCCCTGCGGACGTGGCAATGCGTAACTGGATTGAGCCTGTCCCAGCTGGTGTGGCGTTGCGCCAACATGGTATTCGGGATGACATGCAGGGTTCTCGTGAGGACAATGCACATCATTTCAAATACTTGTTTGGCCGTTTTGCACTACTAGGACAGGTCGTCGGCACTGGGTTCCTTTGTGTGCTGGATCTTCTTGTGCCCCCCTCATCAACTGAACCCCCTATGCGCCAGTTGTCCTCCATGCCATCTTCCCGCCTAACTGTCACCTGGGCCCCCTGTGTAGCTGCCCCTGAGCCAGTGACCAGGCTGGTGGAGGACGCATCCCTCTCACAGTTCGGAGTTAGAGGTCCAGCAGGGGTGTCCACCGCACCAACTAAACGCCAGTAGATGGAGAACGTGCAGGCGTCATCAAGCAGGGCATGTGCATGGCGGCACCAGATTATTCTATCAGCCTGGAGGCCATTGTTGTACCAGAGGCAGTGGCATTTGGAGGCAGCAGCAGGCTAAGTGTGGGAGCGATCATGGCTTGGGGCCATCAATACCCCGGGGACAGGCATCGGCCGGCGGGCAAGACGACCCAGGATTGGGAGTGTCTTCTGTGTGGCAGCGGTTGGGCCAGCAAATAGATGCGGAGCGGCAGGTGGAGAGGGCACGGCTCACAATGGTCAGGGCGGAGCACTCCATGCACCGGGCTTTGAGGTGGGCTGAGTGCCTCGAGGCAACTCGCAGGGAGTTAGAGGAGGCCATGGCTGCATCCTTGCGAGACCTCGAGGCCAGGGAACAGGCCCGCCTCCAGAACATCAACATGGAGTTCAATGATGCCCTGGCCCGGGACATCAATAAGTGAACTATTGGACTAGACCGCCACCGTTGTATATAATTATTTAGGTTTAGATTTCATTTGGTTTTTATTATGATTGGAGTCCATGGACTTTGCTCCACTTTTTGTATATAGTTGTATTTTGGATAGGGTTTTTGGTAGGTTTCCTTTTGTTTTGGGATAATGGACCCTTCAGACTTCAATTTTCAATATTTACGGATATGTACATACTTTCTTTTTTTGATATTCACATGGAGTCATGTTTTTTTTTAATGCTTTTCAACTTAGGACTTCTTTCTATGGACTTTGGGGATGGACCGTTTTTATTTTTTCATGTTTTGGATTTTTATTTTTCCTTGGATTTCACTTTCTTTTTCATATTGCAATCATTATTTCCTCATTTGCATATGTGGTTCTCATTTTGTCATTTGGTTTTCTTTTTAATACATTTAATTATTCTTCATTATTGGTGTGATCTACTATGATTTATTTTGTGCATGTCTCCATCAGCATTGGCTAAGTCATGTGTTGCCACTGTGTGGCTTTGTAGGACATTTGTTGATGTGCATGCTGGTTCTTTTCAGACTCTCATGGCATGTGTAATTTACTAGGGAGTGGGTGCAGTGGATCGTTGGGTGTTTGTACTGGGGGTGGGGGGATTTCAGTTGTCATTAGGGCCATGGGTCTGTATAGTTATGATGTGGTGTTCGGGGGACATGAGTCGGGGGCCTGCTGACAGCTTGCCATCAATGGGGGTGGGGTGAGGGACATGTGTCGGGCCTGCTGGCAGGTGCCTGTCACTGGTGGGGGGACATGAGTCGGGGCCTGATGGCAAGTGCCCATCACTGGTGGGGGAGACTTGTGTTGGGGCTCACAATTGCATGGTGCCATGTGGGCTGCCTGCGGGGCATGTGCAGGGGTGATGGGGAGGGGTGATGGGCTGGCTGCCGGGCATGGTCAGCGGTGTAGGGAGGGCCTGTGGTGTGGGCTGCCTGTGGGGCAAGGGGAGGAGGGAGGGCACACCCGGGATAGCAGACACTGCCAAATCCTGTGTTATTTTCACTCGCGTACCCCAGAATACACGTACCCCGCTTGTGCCAGCAAAATCGGGTGTTATTCTCACTTGCGTACCCCGGAATCCACGTACCCCACTCGCTCCAGTGAAAATGCGTGTTATTCTCATTCGCGTACCCCAGATTCATGCAGCAGTGTGGTGAGGAGCCACATGCACCCCCTTCAGCCAGACCACACCACAGGGGTCCACCCTACACCCCTCCCCATGCCCCGCAGGTAGCCCATCACCCCTGCACATGCCCCGAAGGCAGCCCATGCACCCTCCCCATGCCCCGCAGGTAGCCCATCCACCCTCCCCATGCCCTGCAGGCAGCCAATCACCCCTGCACATGCCCCGCAGGCAGCCCATCCACCCATCCCATGCTCCACAGGCAGCACATCACCCCTGGACATGCCCCACAGGCAGCCCACACCACAGGGGATACCCCTACAACCCCTGGCCATGCCCCACAGGCAACGCACACCACACGGGGACTTTTCCCACACAATATGCCTGGCACGAGTGGGGTACGCGTATTCTGAGGGGTGCGCAGGGAGTTTAACACGCTATTTGCCTGACGCGACCGCGGTACGCGTATTCTGAGGTGTGCACTGGGAGTTTTACATGCGATTGGCCAGGTGCGAGTGGAGTATGCGTATTCTAAGGGGTGCGCGGGTAGTTTTACATATGATTTGGCTGGTACAAGCGGGGTACACGCATTCCGAGGGGTATGCAGGGATTTTTCCACGTGAGTGGCTGGGCGCAAGCGGGATATGCATATCCCTGGGGGTGCGCAGGTAGTTTTACACATGATAGGCCTGGCGCGAGTGGGGTACACATATTCCGAGGGGGGTGTGGGGAGTTTTACATGTGATTGGGTTGTCGCGTGTAGGCTGAGTGGCGTTTTTAGTGTGATTTCACTGTGGAGGGGCTGTATGCTGGTCCACTGGCCTTTGCGCCATGTAGGGGATTTGTGCCAGCGGCGTGCGCCACTTCTGCGCTTGATTCCATGAATAACCCCCATAATATTTTCATTGTGAAAAGATGACATACCAACATCTCTCAAAAAGGCACAAACAACCTTGTTAACATTGTGCCTTGCGTTCTCCATTTGTGGACCAAATGAAAAAGAAATCAACCACATTTGTCTCTGCGCAATACGGGAAAAAATTACTCTGGAGTTTGGATACATGTCAATGAGTTTCCGAAGTCCTTCTTTCATTGCAAATTGCAAAGAGATTCGAGAGACATGTCCTAAACTGTTCCCTCCACAATGAACAATAATAATGTCTGGATGACGCTTTGTCACCAAAGAAGCACAGAGAGGTACCAAATCCACCCACTTCATTCCACGTACTCCATGCCAATGCATTTCCACATGAGAGAATCCAAGATGTGCAGCCCCTCCACAGCGATCTGCATGCACCTCCAACCAATTTATCCACAAATCTCCCAAAATCCAAACAATCTGCTTTCTGAAACACACAGCCATAGCTATCTGCTCTTCTCTCAGGAAAAAGACCTACTGACAACTCTCTACTTATACAACACACCCAGTAAACGTTATTGACCAATCCCCTGCTGCTCAGTCTCATTTGCATGCCTCTCAACCCCAAATTCCCCGTATGTAATACGCGCTGTCCGCGGACAACTGCCCTGTCCGCAGACAGATCGAAAAATCTGAGCGTGGGGAAGGAAAATTTAAATAGTGTGCCCCATTTCCCCTTTGACGTTGGCTCTGAAAAGAGCCTTTTTTGTTTTGTTTGTAGTTGCTTCAGAAACACCTTTTATTTTGTATTTTTTGGTTTTTTTCTTATTTTCCTCCAAAAATCTTCACATTAGCTTCTCCAAAGCACCCTTATGTTCCAAAACAGCATTTCCCATAAAAGATAAAGAAATGCCATCTTCTTTAAAATAAACAACATTACCAGAATCAATGTTCTCGTTATTATAAAATAACATACCAGCTCTAAGCATGAAAGCAAACATGCCTTGGTTGATTGCACACCTAGCAATATTTTGCTGAGGACAAAAAACAGAACTATTGTCCCATACTGCTCTAGGTAACAAAGCAGAAAAAATAACCTTGGCATTTGGAAGGACTTGATTGCCTGAACCAAGTTTTGAAGATCTTGCAACAAAGTAGGGGCACTGACATAGCCCAAATGCACAGCACCACAGTGCAGGACAACTACATGTGGACAATGAAACCTAGCCATATCCTGACAAACTATTAGAATTGCCTGCAAATTCAAATTAGGCATAGTGCTCCACACCACATCCACTCCTTTTGTGTCAAAATGGTTAGCACATTCCTAGATTTAGTATACTGCTCCAAACCATTCACAAACATATCTCCAACCACCAACACCCTGACTTTTTGCACCTCCGCCATCTTCACTACACACAGCCTCTCTCAATACGAAGCAGAACCTCAACACCTGATTGGCTAATCCTCAAAATACACTTCCACTTCATGCTCGGAAACCCTGGATGTGGCATGTCCTGCCTGTGAACAGCCGCACTGTCCACAGAGAACGTAAGTAACACTGGGCAGCCCTTCTACCCTTTCCACTGCACTCTCTGCACCATTTCCTCATTGGCTACTGTTAAGCAGTCACACAATCATCCACCAATCACATCGAAGAACTCTACATCTAACTTTGTCATCACAGATCAGCACTTTAGATGTATTATTGCTCTCTCTAAGTATAATTTGGCTGTGACTGCAAACGACCTACAGCAACAACTACTATAAAACTTCCCAAGATTTCTACTTGCATATTCATGCACATTCACATGCATGAACACAGACTACAGTTATGAATATTTTCTACACAGTACATGTACACCACGTCTAGGAATACAATACATTCCGGGAGCATACCTCAGAGGCAACGTGCGCGCCTTGGAAGCAAGACGACATGAAGCAACACAGGTTTGATACCCGGGTCCGCGCTTAGAAACCTCTGGGTGTTTAAACGCATTATAAATATGCAACTGAGACAAAATAATTACGCAACTAAAAAACAAACAATTCCTGTAACAGCATTTCGATGCCCGTGGGCTGTGTAAGCGCTTTAAAAATATAAAATAAAATAAATAAAAATATGAACAGAGTAACTGCCACTTACCCTGTATTAACTGTAAAATGAACTTACTGTCATTTCTCCCATCTGCTATGATGAAGTGTCAATTGCAAACCTTTCAGCCATCCAAATTTTTGTTTACATAAACGCCTATCAAAAAAAATATTGTTTCATATTATAAGATGGGAGAAATAACAGTATAATTATGAAAAAGACGGTCCAGTGTGTTATAAAATTACACGCAGCCAGAATGCGTACATACATCTTCATTCAAGCACACACACAGACAATATCATTAGAAAGGCTCCCAGATCAAACAACACCGCTGCCTATAAATGAAATCCTTCTGCTTTATTTCCCACACCTTCACAAAGGCATACATTGCATGCTTTAATGTACAATCTCTGCCATTTACCCTGTAGAAATAGCAAAAAATGCATATGATTCTTTCTTCTATCTCTTAACATACATTAACATAACATTAAAAAAAGAAGTGTGCTCTATACGTTTACTATTATACTCATTTGTAAAACATATTGAACTAACAGATTCTAAATAAAATATACAGGATGCACATAGGCAAAGGAAAGTGCATGTTCATACTATGCTTAGTTGTAAGAAAACACTACTACAAAAAACAATGTCTATATTAACAAAAGTGCTTTAAACACACATATTCACTTACTTTTTTCTTTTACAATTGCAGTGAAGACCACTCTCCTGAAAAGCAGCAGTGTCTGAAGTACGAACAAGGACTTATAAGAAACCTACTCTTTCCATACAAAAAAGTAAGTACAAAACTAACATAATGTTCTAACTGTAACTCAAACACACTAGCATTTTAGTATTGTAGAAGAAACAAGTATATTAACCCTTTACCATTAGATGTAGCATTAGTGCTACCCCTTACCAGTTGCATACTTTATATTGTCATATGAAGCCCAGTATAGTAACACACAAATACAAGAATAGCCTTCCCAACTTGATGTAGCGGCCCATTGCACAATTACACACCTCCACAATCATACTTACCATCATACTCAGACACTCATGCACAAAGCATGCATACACTGCACATCAGCCCAACCCACACTTTGTTTTTTTCCTCTAACAGACCCCAAAAAATGCATACCAAAAAGCAACCCTGTAGAAAGCAACACAGAAGTAGAGCAAATCAAAATAAAAGTGTCCAAAATAAGCATCCATCTCTAGCAAATTGTGTACAAAAAGTTCAAACAAAACAGCTAATACAGTCATTAAGCGAAACAAAACAAGCTTTCAGTACAGAAACGTTCCCTCCTCTATCAAAATGTAAAACGAAACAGAAAGTGATTAACAAGACTTCAGCTACCACTACTGCTAACGCTGCACCTATAAATCTTGATGTAGTGGCAAGTAAGCATACCAAAAAAAAATATTTTACTAAAAATGTTCCGCAACAGAGTCCTTCAGAACCTTTTGAAAACAGTAGAGAAATCATGCACAACCCTTAAAACCTATCGTAAAAATTAATCCTAGAAGCTCTCATAAACAGTGCAATCCTTCTCAAAAGGAAGTTATTTATTTTCGTTTTAAACAGGATGAAACCACTAACAAAACTAACTACTAAACCACAAAAAAGACTTCTCAATAAACGGATATCAACAAAAATAGCTTCTTAAACAACTGTGGAGGTGAATGGAGTCACACACGACCACAGAACCATATTTTAATAAAGAAGAAGCATATAAACAAAAGCAAACAAATCCAATTTCCATACTTAGCAGTGGACAATGGTATGAAAAACCTAATAACATCAAAAAGGAACAAGAAACTCTGCTCACAAAAATATCCACAGAAAGCTCATTATCACCTGCCCATTCTACTGAACCAAAATGTCCAGTCTACAAACAGCCGTGCACATCAATGTGTAACATTGCCAAAAAATCTTTCAAATCTTAACGCCAGTCCTCAGTCAGTATGTAAAAAGCAAAGACAAATTCAAAATTAAACTACTACAAAATATGGATGCCTGTCCAGTGCGCAAATACACAGGACTGCAATGACATTCATTAGCCTGCATTTCAGAACCTATTTGCAAAAACACCATCCATCATATCAAAATGATATGAACACATCGTCCAAAAACTCTACTATGCTAAAAGTCCTGCAATAGCACTAGCCAATTTAAATAACAATCTTCTACATGGAACAGCCAAACAACTACTCGAAGAAATAGACCACATCCAGAGAAAACATTTTGGAATTGAAAGCCACTTACAAAATGCAATAGATGTACAACAAACTAGCAACTACTGTACAAATAGCCACCTTCTATTAAACACATACAAAAAGAAATACTTAAGTTTAAAAGTACCTCCGCTGAAGTACCAAACCATGTGTGTGTGTGTTGCCGCAGGACTTCTTATAAAAGTACCACAAAAACTGTAGACATAACGTACAAAATAGAAGACAATGAAGATTCCAAATGGTTCCAATTAGCTCTCTACCTTATAGAAGAAAACAAATACGACATTACTGACACCTTAATATTTTGCAATTACTGCACTGCAAAACCTGACAACAACCAAACATGTTCACATGCTATCACAAATAACTTGGAATTATTCCCACTACCAAAACCCCAGCAACAACTAAATATATATGAGAGCATCATAACTCAAACAGTGCACCCATTTCAAGCAATAATATGCCTCCAACCAAAAACAGCTAAATTACCTCCCTCTGAATTAGTGAAAGGCATTTGTGGCAAAGTAGTTTATTTACCATTAGATCTCAAAGAAAATGTACACACTCTAGGAGTGCAACGTCCAATAGATCAATATTTAATTGTTAGTAAATGGCGTACCTACAAAAGACCAAAGAAATTGGCAGCAACTCATCGACTTACATAAAGTTAGATGAGCCCTGCACTACCTAAAAAACAACAATTTACACTACAAAGAAATTAATATTGAAGAAAACCTAAGAGAAACCATTGAAATAATTCAAGAGTCACCAGGACCTGGTCAATTTCAACTTCTAAATCCTGCTACAGAATCCAATATTTTAGACCATTAAACAATTCATCCTTTAAACTCTAAAGACATTATAGATGATGCACTGGAAACGTACCAAATGCCACAAGCCAAAGGATCTCTAATCAGCATTTGGGAAAAAAGTATAAAGGCGCATAAAGGCCTCTACTCTTTCCTACTGGAAAAGGAGGAAGGTACGATGATAGACCCACACAGATAACAGCATCAGAATATCGCTCTCTATAAATGTATTCTGATGACCCCAGATTCAAACAGAATGTCGAATACATATTCCTCCTTCTCTTTGAAAGTGAACTAGCAAATCTATGCTATAGAGATGCACACACACATTAAAATCAGGTACCCATTTTCAAAATATTTCAGCTACACAATTATTACAAAAAGTGCAAGAAAAAGATGAGGTTTTACAGTCAAGTATTAGAAATCTTTTAGCAAATATGCGTGGTACAAAAGAATATTGGTTCCGACGTCACAGAGATGTACGCTGTATGATAAGAAACCTTGGCCCACCCACTTGGTTTGTTACATTAAGTTGTGCAGAATATGCATGGGAAGATTACACGATTTCCTACGCATAACAAACAAAAATAAAACAAACATAGATATAAAAACACCAGGAGAACTCTGTTCTCCATATCCTGTAAATGTAGCAAGATATTTCCATCATCGCTTCATTGCTATGATACACTTTATTTGTAATATGACTCTTCCTCTCCTTGGAGAAGTTCAACACTTCTTTTGAAGCAAAGAATACCAAACCAGAGGAGCACCACACATACATGTTATTATGGATTAAAGACGCTCCTAAATTTGGGCAGGACAGTGATGCCACTGTTATGCCGTTCATCCAAAAATATGTCACTTGTGAAATCTATTCACAAACAAGACATAGTGACCTTTATGCACACATTTTACAATTTCAAAGACACAAATGTGGGAAATATTGTCATCACAAATATAAAAAAGGGAAATACTACACCAAATGTGCTTTGGTTTCCCTAGACCAGTTTCAGCAACAGGTCTAGTAAACAACTTCAGGTCTTCAGTCAGACATAGTGTCAAAGGTAAATCACCTAAGAACACATATTACATAAAAAGAACAGAAGAATCAATATTCATCAATGATTACAATGCAATCATTGCCCTCCTATGGAATGCAAACATAGATGTTCAGTACATTGCAGACAATTCCACTGCAGTTGCACGATATGTCACAGCCTACTTAACCAAAGCAGAGAAAACAGAGCTTCAGGGCCTCTCAGATGACACATCATCTGACAAAACACTATCAAAGAAATTGTACAGCTTAGGCATAAAAATGCTCTCTCATAGAGAATGTGGCTGATATGAAGATGCACACTGTTTAATAGGTACTGCCTTGTATGGAAAATCTGACAATATAGTATGGCTAAGTCTTGGCCATGCTAAATCTAGAAAAAGAGTTCTAAAATCATATGAGGACTTAGAAACAATAGCCAAAAATGATCCCAACAGCCAAGACATTTTGAAAAACAATTTACCAGACACATACTACCCAAACAGGAGTACCACTTTGGGAACCATGTGTCTATACCATGTAGCGCAAACTTCACATACAAAAATAATGTTAAACCAGATGAAAAGAAAGGTAGATACAGAGTGGTAAATTGTGAAGGCAGCTTAGTGAAACTTACTAAACGCAGATTAATTAATCATATCAAATTGTCATTAAAATCTCCTCAACATAAAGAACTGTATTACATGTCCCTGCTACAACTTTTTAAAGCGTGGAGAAAAGAAGAAGAGTTACTGGATACATATGGCTCCTGTGAAGATGCTTTCAAAGCAAATGAAAGCACTATACAGACGTAAATGTTACACAGTACCAAACAATGTTGCACAATAAACAGCAACACAAAGAAGAACTCCAGGCCCAACTACAAGTGGACATTCCTGACAGTAGTCAACCTTCTGTAACAGGAAGCCAAGAGCCACTTGGACAGCCACTAATAGCAAATGAGGCAGAATTGTCCATGCTAGAAGTAGAAAACACCATGTGTCAGTATGAACAAGCTACAGAAGACTTCACTGTACTGAAATCACAACTGAACAATGAGCTGTGTAGCATTTTCCAAGAAACATCAAAACAAATTGAACATGGTGTGGAACATGAAAATAAAAACTGTACCTGCCAATACTACGAACCTATACTGGTAAACGTGAGTGGTGAAGCTGGTTCAGGCAAAATATTCTTAATCAAAATCATCAGCAAGTTCCTTCAACAATTGATAAACAACAAACTGTCAGCTGTTGTAACTGCCCCCACAGGTTTAGCTGCCTAGAACATAGGTGGTGTCCCATTACACCGATTACTACTCCTTCCAGTAGAACACCAAACAAATGAAAATGCTGCCAATAGATGAGGTGAGCATGGTCTCCAACCTAATGTTGGCTAAGATTCACCTCAAATTAAAGAGGTCCTCAAAACAGACTATGTACAGCTCTTTGGGGAAAAAAAAAACATTATTGTTTTCGGAGATCTTCAATTGACACCATTGAAAGCTGAACCTATTTATAAAACCTTAGGGCACAAACTGTGCCTTAAAACTTTTGGCAGCATAGGAAATGTCAACATTTGGCAACATTTCCAATGCAGAGAATTAACTGAAACATGCGCGAGTCTGCAGAGCTCACCTACGCCAACATTTTAAAAAGTATTCTGATATCATGGAACAATTAGCACACAGAAATGTCAATTGTATGTCCTTGATGCCAACTCTTGCAAGCTGTACAGAACAGACCAATTGTGTTTAATTAATGTTAGTCCTTCATAGGAATGCAACCAACAATCCTGACAACACTTACAGTTTTCATGGAATAAGACAAGAATTGGACTACTGTGCTGGAATTGTCAAATTCACTATAAACTCACAAGAAAATCCACAGGATTTCTAATGTACTTACTACAAGTACTGGAAAACAAAAACATACCTATAAATGACATTTTTCAGATTTCATACATGTGGAAACATACATGCACTCTCTGCAACCATGTGGCACAAGAACAAGTCCCTAATGGACGCTTTGTGTATGTATCCATACCTAACTGTGAATCCATTCCATTTCAGCAACTTGTACAAAATGCAAAACATGGCAGATTATGTACTACCTGCAATTCAGAGAATTGCTCCACCTCACAAATACAGACACATAGTAAATACGTAATAGTCATGCTTTTATGTTACAATGCAGATGGTACCAAAAACAACTGTAAACTGACTGGATTCACACATGGTCAAGTATCACTTGGTAAGAAAAACTTCACAACAATAGGTATAATCTACCACACAGGAGGCACAACCAATGCAGGTCACTACACTGCATATATAAAAAAGAATTGTGGATGGTTTGAATGTAATGATAGTACCGTTACTCTAAAGCAGAGATTGTCAGCAAATCTTGTAAACGCGTACTTAATATTCTTAAAACCAAAATTTTATAAGTAATCTGTGTATGAACATAAGCAAAACTTCAACTTCAAAACTGTGCACAGTTAGAGTATGCCATGTATCTAACTGCCCCAAGATTCTACAACACGCAAACAGATAAATAAATACCACTAAAATGAAACAAGAAATATACAGTTAGAATACACCAACAGGTATCTCACTGCCCCAAAAATCTACAACAAGCCAACAGATAAACCAATACCACTAAAATCAGACAAGAAATATACAGTTAAAATACACCGACATGTATCTAACTGCCCTAAAAAATCTGTAACAACCCAACAGATAGATGAATAGCATAAAAGTAGAAATAAACAATTAGAATATGCCAACAGGTATCTAATTGCCCCAAAAATCTGCAACAAGCCAACAGATAGAAGATTAGCAAGAAACAAGAAATGAACAGTAAAACATAACTTCGCGCCCCCTGGACGAATCCTCACCAAACTGCAAAAAAAGTATATGTCCCACTCTGAATTTTTTTGCAAAGTTTGGTGAGGATTCGTCCAGGGGGGGCAAAGTTATAGGGGGGGTCCCAAAACTTTTTTTTTTCCCATAGACTGAATGGGGAAAAAACTTACAGCCCAAACCGCTGGACGGATTTTCACCAAATTTGGACCAGGAGTAGTGGCTTGGTCCCAAAAGCGTGCTTTTGCAGATTTGGTGAAAATCTGTCCAGTAGTTTTTTAAAAATGACCAAAAAGTAGGTAATACAAAATTAGTGATATCTGTGTTCGGTCCGCGGACACACTTCCCTATTCGCTCCGCGGACAGTGTCCTGAATGGCCAATTGGCTTGCGTGATATCCGCGGACATGCGACGTGTTTGCTGATTGGACGGCGTGGAGCGTGAAGCGCGTCAGATTTTCGGTAGCGCCGCCATCTTGGATTCGCAGACGTCCGCGGACAGCGCGGTGAAACTTGGTTTAAAATTTGTATTTAGTAGAGTGTGTTGGTGTGTAAGAGTGTTTGGGGAGGGTGGGAGAGTAAGAGATAGGTTCAATGTTGTATTTTTATGTGGTGGACGCTCTTGTGTTCGATTTGTCTGCGGACAACACGGCTCTTCTGAAATGTTCTAAATAAACTAAATGGGGGGTGTTCTGAGGACGCAATATGTGTCCGTTTTGTTTGCAAGCAAGCTGAAACTGTTCTAAGAACACTCGCGGTGTACTGAAATGTTCGTAAATAAAAAAAATGGGGGTGTTCTCAGGACGCTTTCCGTATTGTTCGTTGTGAAGTTTAGAGTGTTCTAAGAACACTTGCGGTGTCCTGAAATGTTTGTAGGGGGTATCCTGAGGACGCTGTCCGTATTGTTCGATGGGAAGTTGAATGTGTTCTAAGAACACTTGCAGTGTTCAGAAATGTTCGTAAATAAACAAAATGGGGGTGTCCTGAGGACGCTGTCCATATTGTTCTCTGGTAAGTTGATTGTGCTCTAAGAATACTTGTGGTGTCCTGAAATGTTCGTAAATAAACAAAATGGGGGTGTCCTGAGGAAGCTGTCTGTATTGTTCGATGGCAAGTTGAATGTGTTCTAAGAACACTTGCGGTGTCCTGAAATGTTCGCAAAAAAACAAAATGGGGGTGTCCTGAGGACGCTGTCTGTATTGTTCTCTGGCAATTCGAATTTGTTCTAAGAACACTCGCGGTGTCCTGAAATGTTCGCAAATGAACAAAATGGGGGTGTCCTGAGGACGCTGTCCATATTGTTCATTGTCAAGTTGAAAGTGTTCTAAGAACACTTGTGGTGTCCTGAAATGTTCGTAAATAAACAAAATGGGGGTGTTCTGAGGACGCTCTCCGTTTTGTTCGTTGTCAAGTTTAAAGTGTTCTAAGAACACTCGCAGTGTCCTGAAATGTTCGTAGGGGGTGTCCTGTAGACGATGTCCGTATTGTTCGCTGGCAAGTTGAATGTGTTCTAAGAACACTTGTGGTGTCCTGAAATGTTCGTAAATAAACAAAATGGGGGTGTTCTGAGGACGCTCTCCGTTTTGTTCGTTGTCAAGTTTAAAGTGTTCTAAGAACACTCGCAGTGTCCTGAAATGTTCGTAGGGGGTGTCCTGAAGACGCTGTCTGTATTGTTCTCTGGCAAGTTGAATGTGTTCTAAGAACACTCGTGGTGTCCTGAAATGTTTGTAAATAAACAAAATGGGGGTGTCCTGAGGACGCTCTCCGTTTTGTTCGTTGTCAAGTTTAAAGTGTTCTAGGAACACTCGCGGTGTCCTGAAATGTTCGTAGGGGGTGTCCTGAAGACGCTGTCTGTATTGTTCTCTGGCAAGTTGAATGCGTTCTAAGAACACTCACGGTGTTCTGAAATGTTTGTAAATAAACAAAATGGGGGTGTCCTGAGGACGCTGTCTGTATTGTTCTCTGGCAAGTTGAATGTGTTCTAAGAACACTCGTGGTGTCCTGAAATGTTCTTAAATAAACAAAATGGGGGTGTCCTGAGGACGCTGTCCGTATTGTTCGATGGCAAGTTGAATGTGTTCTAAGAGCACTCTCGGCGTCCTGAAATGTTTGCAAATAAACAAAATGGGGGTGTCCTGAGGACGCTGTTTGTATTGTACAATGGCAAGTTGAATGTGTTCTAAGAACACTTGCAGTGTCCTGAAATGTTCGCAAATAAACAAAATAGGGGTGTCCTGAGGACGCTGTCCGTATTGTTCGTTGTCAAGTGGAAAGTGTTCTAAGAACACTTGCGGTGTCCTGAAATGTTCGTAGGGGGTGTCCTGAAGACGCCGTCCGTATTGTTCGCTGGCAAGTTGAATGTGTTCTAAGAACACTTGCGGTGTCCTGAAATGTTCGCAAATAAAAAAATGGGGGTGTTCTGAGGACGCTGTCCGTTTTGTTTGTTGTCAAGTTTAAAGTGTTCTAAGAACACTCGTGGTGTCCCTAAATGTTTGTAAATAAACAAAATGGGGGTGTCCTGAGGACGCTGTCCGTATTGTTCGATAGGAAGTTGAATGCGTTCTAAGAACACTCACGGTGTTCTGAAATGTTCGAAAATAAACAAAATGGGGGTGTCCTGAGGACGCTGTCTGTATTGTTCTCTGGCAAGTTGAATGTGTTCTAAGAACACTCGTGGTGTCCTGAAATGTTCTTAAATAAACAAAATGGGGGTGTCCTGAGGACGCTGTTTGTATTGTACAATGGCAAGTTGAATGTGTTCTAAGAACACTCGCGGTGTCCTGAAATGTTCGCAAATAAACAAAATGGGGGTGTCCTGAGGACGCTGTCCATATTGTTCGTTGTCAAGTGGAAAGTTTTCTAAGAACACTTGCGGTGTCCTGAAATGTTCGTAGGGGGTGTCCTGAAGACGCCGTCCGTATTGTTCGCTGGCAAGTTGAATGTGTTCTAAGAACACTGGCGGTGTCCTGAAATGTTCGCAAATAAAAAAATGGGGGTGTTCTGAGGACGCTGTCCATATTGTTCTCTTGCAAGTTGAATGTGTTTTAAGAAAACTTGTGGTGTCCTGAAATGTTCGTAAATAAACAAAATGGGGGTGTTCTGAGGACGCTGTCCGTTTTGTCCGTTGTCAAGTTTAAAGTGTTCTAAGAACACTTGCGGTGTCCTGAAATGTTTGTACGGGGTGTCCTGAAGACGCTGTCCGTATTGTTCTCTGGCAAGTTGAATGTGTTCTAAGAACACTCGTGGTGTCCTGAAATGTTTGTAAATAAACAAAATGGGGGTGTTCTGAGGATGCTGTCCGTATTGTTCGATGGGAAGTTGAATGTGTTCGAAGAACACTCGCAGTGTTCTGAAATGTTCGTAAATAAACAAAATGGGGGTGTCCTGAGGACGCTTTACATTTTGTTTGATGGCAAGTTGAATGTGTTCTAAGAACACTCGCAGTGTCCTGAAATGTTTGCAAATAAACAAACGGGGTGTCCTAAGGATGCTGTTCGTATTGTTCAATGTCAAGTTGAAAGTGTTCTAAGAACCCTCGAGGTGTCCTGAAATGTTCGTAGGGGGTGTCCTGAAGACGCTGTCCGTATTGTACTCTGGCAATTTGAATGTGTTCTAAGAACACTCGCGGTGTCCTGAAATGTTCGCAAATAAAAAAATGGGGGTGTTCTGAGGACGCTGTCCATATTGTTCTCTTGCAAGTTGAATGTGTTCTAAGAACACTTGCGGTGTCCTGAAATGTTCGCAAATAAACGAAATGGGGGTGTTCTGAGGACGCTGTCCGTATTGTTCGATGTCAAGTTGAAAGTGTTCTAAGAACTGTCGCGGTGTCCTGAAATGTTCGTAGGGGGTGTCCTGAAGACGCTGTCCGTATTGTTCGCTGGCAAGTTGAATGTGTTCTAAGAACACTCACGGTGTCCTGAAATGTTTGCAAATAAAAAATGGGGGTGTTCTGAGGACGCTGTCCGTATTGTTCTCTTGCAAGTTGAATGTGTTCTAAGAACACTCGCGGTGTCCTGAAATGTTCACAAATAAACGAAATGGGGGTGTTCTGAGGACGCTGTCCGTATTGTTCATTGTCAAGTTGAAAGTGTTCTAAGAACTGTCGCAGTGTCCTGAAATGTTCGTAGGGGGTGTCCTGAAGACGCTGTCCATATTGTTCGCTGGCAAGTTGAATGTGTTCTAAGAACACTTGCGGTGTCCTGAAATGTTTGCAAATAAAAAATGGGGGTGTTCTGAGGACGCTGTCCGTATTGTTCTCTTGCAAGTTGAATGTGTTCTAAGAACACTCGCGGTGTCCTGAAATGTTCACAAATAAACGAAATGGGGGTGTTCTGAGGACGCTGTCCGTATTGTTCATTGTCAAGTTGAAAGTGTTCTAAGAACTGTCGCAGTGTCCTGAAATGTTCGTAGGGGGTGTCCTGAAGACGCTGTCCATATTGTTCGCTGGCAAGTTGAATGTGTTCTAAGAACACTCGCGGTGTCCTGAAATGTTTGCAAATAAAAAAATGGGGGTGTTCTGAGGACGCTGTCCGTATTCTTCTCTTGCAAGTTGAATGTGTTCTAAGAACACTCGCAGTGTCCTGAAATGTTCGCAAATAACCTAAATGGGGGTGTTCTGAGGACGCTGTCCGTATTGTTCATTGTCAGGTTGAAAGTGTTCTAAGAACTGTTGTGGTGTCCTGAAATGTTTGTAGGGGGTGTCCTGAAGACGCTGTCCAAATTGTTCGCTGGCAAGTTGAATGTGTTCTAAGAACACTCGCGGTGTCCTGAAATGTTCGCAAATAAAAAATGGGGGTGTTCTGAGGACACTGTCCGCATTGTTCGCTGGCAAGTTGAAAGTGTTCTAAGAACACTCATAATGTCCGCAGACATTAAATGTTTCCATAGGCCATAGTTGAAATGTTTGACTCTATGGGTGTGATATGCTGCTGTGGTTGTGGCCAGGACATAGAGTGTTGGGTGCATGGCCATTTGGCTATCATGTTTGGCTATTGTTTCTATATCTTCGTATGATTTTTCTCTATGGGAGAGCATTTTTATGCCCAAGCTGTATAATTTCTGAGACACTGTTATATCTGATGACAGGTCATTCCAGAGGTCTTGGAGCTCTGTCTTTTCTGCTTTGGTTAAGTATGCTGTGACATATCGTGCAACTGCAGTAGAATTGTCTGCAATGTACTGCACATCTATGTTTGCATTCCATAAGTGGGCAATGATTGCATTGTAATCATTGATATATTTTTCTTCTTTTCTTTTTATGTCATATGTATTTTTAGGTGACTTACCTTTAACAATATGTCTAACTGAAGACATGAGGTTGTTCACTTGACCTGTATTTGTAACTGGTCTAGGGAAACCAAATCGGCATTTGGTGTAGTATTTCCCTTTGTATTTGTATTTGCAACGACAATATTTGCCACATTTGTGTCTTTGAAATTGTAAAATGTGTGCATGAAGATCACTATTTTTGGATTCCGATGGAATTTCACGAGTGACATCTTTAATCCATAAAAGCATGTGGATATGTGGTGCTCCTCTGGCTTGGTATTCTTTTCTCCAAAAGAAGTGTTGCGCTTTTCCAAGGGGAGGAAGAGTTTTATTACAAATAAAATGTAGCATAGCAATGAAGCGATGGTGAAAATATCTTGAAACATTAACAGGATCCAGAGAACAAAGTTCTCCAGGTGTTAGTATATCTATGTTTGTTTTGTTTTTGTTTAATATGCGTAGGAAATCATGTAAATCTTCCCATGCATATTCTGCACAACTTAATTTAACAAACCAAGTGGGTGGGCCAAGGTTTCTGAGCATACTACGTACATCTCTGTGACGTCGAAACCAGTACTCTTTAGTACCACGCATATTTTCTAATAGATTTGTAATATTTGATTTTAAAACCTCATCTTTTTGTTGAACTTTTTGTAATAATTGTGTAGCTGTCATATTTTGAAAGTGTGATCCTGATTTCAATATGTGTGCATCTCCGTAACATAAAGTTGCTAGTTCACTTTCAAAGAGTAGGTGGAATATGTATTCCACATTTTGTCTAAATCTGGGATCTTCAGAATACATCCGTAATGAGCGGTATTCTGAAGCTGATATTTGAATAGGTCTATCATCATACCTTCCTCCTTTGCCAGTAGGAAAGAGTAGAGGAAAAGCACGTGCTTCTATACTTTTTTCCCATATGCTGATTGGTGATCCTTTTGTTTGACGCATTTGGTAAGTTTCCAGTACATCTTCTATGGTGCCATTACAGTGCAAAGGATGAATTGTATAATGGTCTAAAGTGTTTGATATTGTAGCAGGATCTAGGAGCTCAAATCAAATTGACCAGCTTCTTGTATCTCTTGAATTATTTCAGTGTATCCTTCAAGTTTTCTTCAATATGAATTTCTTTGTAATATTCATTATTCTCTTTAAGATATTGCAAGGCTTCTCTAACTTTATGTAAATCTACCAGCTGTTGCCAATTTTTGTTGTCTTTTGTAGGTATTCCATTTACCAAGATAATTAAAGATTGTTGCATTTGATGTTGCACTCCTAGAGTGTGCACATTTTCTTTTAGATCTATTGGTAAATACACTACTTTTCCACAAATACCTTTCACTAATTCAGAGGGAGGTAATTTTGCAGTTTTTGTTGAAGGCGTATTATTGCTTGAAATGGATGAACTGTTTGAATTATGATGCTCTCATATAAATTAAGTTGTTGAAGGAGTTTTGGTAGTGGATATAATTCCAAATTATTTGTGATAGCACGTAAAGGAGTTTGGTTGTTGTCAAGTTTTGTAGTGCAGTAACCACAAAGTATTACGGGGTCAGTTATTTCGTATTTGTTTTCTGCTATAAGGTAGAGAACTAATTCAAACCATTTAGAATCTTCATTGTCTTCTATTTTGTATGATAGCTCTACAGTTTTTGTGTTACTTTTATAAAAAGTTCTGCGGCAACATACACACACATGGTTTGGTACTTCAGCTGATGTACTTTTAAATTTTAGTATTTCTTCTTTGTATGTGTGTAGTAAAAGCTTGCCATGTATAGAATTGTTACTAATTTTGGTTTACAGCTATTTCATTCTGTAAGTGGGTTTCATTTCCAAAATATTTCTTCTGGATATAGTCGATTTCTTCTAGTAGGTCTTTTGCTGTACCATGTAGAAGAATATTATTTAAATTGGCTAGTGCTAAAGCAGGACTTTTAGCATAGTACAGTTTATAAACTAGATTTCTTATAGTTTTATGATGTGTTGATATCCTTTTGATATCATGGAAGATGGTTTTGCAAGTAGGTCCTGTAATGCAGGCCAATGAATGTCCTTGTAGTCATGTGTACTTGTGTACTGGACAGGTATACATATTTTGCAGTAGTTTAATTTTGATTTTGTCTTTGCTTTTCACATATTGATTGAGGAATTGGCGTACAGACTTGAAAAATTGTTTGGGAATGTTACACATCGACGTGCATGGCCATTTGTACACTAGACGTTCTGATTCAGTTGAATGGAGGGGTAATTCTAAGTTTTCAGGACATGTTTTTGTAAGGAGTACCATTATGATATTATTAACTTTTTCATAACCTCAACCACTGCTATGTATGGCAATTGTATTAGTTTGCTTTTGTTTGTACGCTTCTTCATTAAAGTATGGTTCTGTGATCGTAGTGTGACTCCATTCACCTCCGCAGATACTTAAGAAGTTCTTTCTGTTGACATTTCATTTATTTAGAAGTCTTTTTTGTAATTTAGTTATTAGTTTTGTTAATGGTTTCATTTTGTTTAACACTAAAATAAATAATTTTCTTTTGAGAAGAATTGCACTGTCTATCAATGATTAATTTCCTACGATAGGTTTTAAGCTTTGAACCTGGTTTCTCTCCTGTTTTTATAAGATTTTGAAGGACTTTGTGACAGAACATTTTGGCTAAAATACTTTTCTTGGTATGCTTACTTTGAACTATATCAAGATTCAAAGAAGCAGATTTATCTGTAGTGATAGCTGATTTTCTACTAATTGTTTTTTGGTTTGGTTTACATTTTGATAGAGGAGGCAAAGTTTTTGTACTTGAAACTTCTTTTGTTTCACTAAATGACTATTAGCTGTTTTGTTTCAACTTTTTATTACAAATTGTGCTAGAGATGGATGCTTATGTTGGACACTTTTATTTTCATTTGCTCTACTTCTGTGTTGCTTTCTACAGACTTGATTTTTGGTAGGCATTCTTTAGGGTCTGTTGAGAAAAATAAAGAAGGTATGGGTTGTGGTGTTCTGTAATGTATGTGTGCTGTGTGCATGAGTGTTTGAGTAAGATGATAAAGATGTATGTAATGGTGTGTAATTGTGCATTGGGAACTACAACTAGTAGGGTTGGGTATTCTTGATTTAATGTGTTACTAAACAGGGGTTCAGATGACAGAAAAAAGTAAGCTAGTGGTGTGAAGAAGTATAAATAGTATATCTAATGCTATACAATTAAAACAATTGTTTGTTCTATAACATCTAAATTCTAGCAGTTGAGTTGGGTAATTTGTGTGTCGAAAAATAGGAATTTGTGGGCCATTCTGGCTGTAAATCGCTGTTTAAGACATGGGGATTTTTGGACAGAATGGTGCAGAATCTCTATTTTTAGGCACAGAAATAGCATGAATTAACCTTACAGTGTGTTTGAGTAATAATACAAATATTATGGTGATATTCTACTTACTTTTATTTCTAAAATGGACAGGTTACTTCTTAGTTGTTCTTTCTACTTCAAATTCAGTTGCTTCTTTTCAGGAGAATGGTCTTCACTGCAATTGTAAGAGAAATAAATTAGTAATTTTGTTTGTATATAGCACTGTTTTTAATTTAGACATTGATTTTTTCATTTGATATCCTCAGCGCCTTCCTCAAAACCATTAAAACTATCTTATTTACATAAGATACGTCGCACCAGTTGAATATATATGATATGTTCTTAATGAACAAATTGTATCGCAATGACTAACTGTAGCAAACAAAATATCTTTACTATGTCTTGTAAAATTCATAATGTACCACTGAATACCATTATTCCTGTAACTAAGCTCGTCCAAGTAATAGTGCCTCAATGTCATGGGCTGCTTGTCCTATATAAATGTAAGTAATTAAATAAATAAAGACATTTAAAAAAATATGTAATTGTACAAGTATTATTGTTTGAGATTTGAACATAGAGTGTGCATGCAATTTTGTTTGACTATATGTAGTCTATATATTTCATTTCAAAAATGTTAGTTTAACATGATTTGAGTGTGTGTGTGTATAAAGAAATTAAAGAGTATAAAGATTTGTAAGTGACAGTTGATTTTAGGAGATTGAAAAAAAGACAGTAGATTAATTTTACAGATTATACAAGCTAAAAGTCAGTTAGAAAATGTGTTCATGTACTGTACAGAAAATTTGCATACCTGTAGTTTGTGTTCATGCATATGGATATGCATGGAGCTGCAAGTAGAAATCTTGGAAACTTGTACAGTATTTCTTGTAGATGGTGCTTGCCAATGATATGACACTTGTACTCAGAGAGATTCACAGTACATTTGCAGTGCTGATCTATGATGATGCAGTTAGATGTAGAGGTCTTGAATGTGATTGGTGGATGGTCATGTGACTTCTTAGCTGTGAGGGAATGGCACAGAGAGTGAACTGGAAATGGTAGAATGGCTGTTCATGTTACGATATGTCCGCGGACATGGCGGTAGTTCGCGGACATTGGGTGTTACATCCGGGGATTTTTGGGTTCAGAAGTCATGCAAATGAGAATGAGCACTGAAAGGGATTGGTCAGGAATGTTTAGTGGGTGTGTTGTGCCAGGAGAGAGTTTCTCAGATACTCTTTTTGCTGAGAGAAGAACAGATAGCTATGGCTGTGCGTTTCAGAAAACAGATTGTTTGGATTTTGGGAGACTCGTGGATACATTGGTTGAAGGTGCATGCAGAAACCTGTGGAGTAGCTTTAGATCTTGGATTCCCACATGTGGAGGTACACTGGCATGGAGTACGTGGAATGAAGTGGTTGGACTTGTTACCTCTCTGTGCTACTTTGGAGACAGAGCAACATCCAGATATAATTATAATTCATTGTGGAGGGAACAGTTTAGGACATGTGTCTGGAATTTCGTTGCAATTTGCAATGAAAGAAGGACTTGGGAAGGTCATGGACATGTTTCCAAATTCTCAAGTAATTTTTTCACGGATTGCTCAGAGACAAATGTGGCTTCATTCTTCTTCATTTGGTCCACAAATGGAGAAAGCAAGGCGCAGTGTCAATAAGGCTGTTTGTGCCTTTCTAAGAGATTTTGGCATGTCCTCTTTTCACAATGACCTAGTACATCCATTTTTCGCAGAGATGGAGTACATCTAACTTATGCTGGCAATCAGATTTTTCTAAGAAACATACAAAATGCATTGCAACCTTTTTTAGAATGACAGCGTCCATTTTGAAGAAGGTGTTGAGTATTTATAATTTTTGAAACACAAACACCTCCCAAAGGCTCTTTTCAGAGCCACCAACTCCTCCCAGAGAAAATTGCAATGGTTTTGATAGGGTAGCACCCCAACATTTTAGATGTCTGCGGACTGTCCGCAGACTTCTAAAAAATACAAAGGGCCCTGCTTCATTTATTTTCACTTCTATTTGTTAACTGTGAAATGCGGCTTTGAAAAGAGCCTTATTTTTTTTATTTTTGTTATTTTATATATTTTTTTTTTTTTATACACGACACACTAGGAGAGGAGGGGAAAGGAGGGTAAAGGGGGGGACACCAACCTCAGGGATAAGAAAGGGCGAGCTGAGAGAGGAAGATGTAGAGTGGGTTTTATTTTGGTAGTGAGCAGGTGTTCTCGTGCACTGAGACGATAGTCTCAAAAGCACTACAAAGTTTCTCCCCCCTGCAGAGTACTGTGTCGCAGTACATACACACAACTGTGACCCTCGAAAGGTAAGGGTCATCAGCATTATGTATGGCCTGTGAGGCAGCTTGAGGAAGACGCTGTCCCACAGAGGTGTTCCTTGTGTTGACAGGATCAGAATCGGAGGATGAAGTAGAGGAAATCAACCTACTATGCTCCTCGCAAGGTACAACCTTGTGAATGGCCCCAGAGTGAAATGACCTTAGGTGTCGCTTCATGGTAGTGGTCCCAAAGCTGTACTAACCATGCCTCACGCGACTGAGTACCATTTTGCACTCATTGCAGGTGACTCGGTTCGCACGAGCATTAGGACCATCCCCATGAATGGTAAATAACCGCCACACCCAAGACTCACGCCGAGTGCGGGTAGTGGGGATTTCCACTACCTCATTCTCGTCATCCTATTCTACCTCCTCTGCATCCTCACTCCGGTTCCCCTCTTCAGGCCCTTGGGGAGGTGGTGGTGGTGGAGGGGATAGGGTGGTGCTGAAGCAGGTGCAGCACCAGGAGGCAGTAGTGCAGCCATGGATGCCATCTCGATGATGGTGCAAGTTGCAGGAAAAATAGCTGTGCTCTGAAGAATAGCCAGAAACACAATGAGAATAAGCTCTAGGGCGTGGTCTTTTATAGGGGTGCTTGTACACGGTTCGCGGACATGCGCGCTGTCCCCGGACAGATCGAACACAAAAAAAGGTTCAAAAACTTTCAAAAAGTATGTAGAAACTCAGGATTAGTATATGAGACTTGTGCTATGGTGAGTTTTTATTGAGAAATATTGTCGATTACTTGAAAATGTACTTTTAAATTGTTCGGGGACACGAACAGTGTCCGCATTCAGAACACGCGATCAGCATGAGCACGGTCACATGATCGCTTCGCGAACATGTTCGCGAAGGAAGCGGCAAGCGGCTGTTCGCAGGACACCAAATGCACGGACATTGGTTTGCGCATGCGCATTGATGTTTTACGGACACTGTTCGGGTCCTGAAGTAATTAAAAGTGCGTCACACGTCAAACGAACAGTTACAGACAACCGTTTGTTCTTAGAACAGTTTAACTTCCTTGCGAACAATACGGACAGACATAGCGTCCTTAGGACACCTCCATTTTCGTTTATTTACGAATATTTCAGAACATCGCGTGAGTTCTTAGAACAGTTTCAACTTGCTAGCGAACAGTACGGACAGGTATACTGTTCTTCAGGACACCTCCATTTTCTTATATTTACAAACATTTCAGGGCACTGCTTGTGTTCTTAGAACAGTTTCAACTTGGTAGCGAACATTATGGACAGGTATAGTGTTCTTGAGGACACCTCCATTTTCGTTTATTTACAAACATTTCAGGACACCACTTGTGTTCTTAGAACAGTTTCAACTTGCTAGCGAACAATACGGACAGGTATAGTGTCCATCAGGGCACCCCCATTTTATTTATTTATGAACATTTCAGGACATTGCGTGTGTTCTAGAACAGTTCCAACTTGCTAGCGAACAGTACGGACAGGTATAGTGTTCTTCAGGACACCTCCATTTTCGTTTATTTACGAACATTTCAGAACAACGCGTGTGTTCTTAGAACAGTTTCAACTCGCTAGCGAACACTACGGACAGTTATAGTGTTCTTCAGGACACTTCCATTTTAATTTCTTTACGAACATATAAGGACACCGCGTGTGTTCTAGAACAGTTTCAACTTGCTAGCGAACAGTAGTGACAGGTATAGTGTTCTTCAGGACACCTCCATTTTCCTTTATTTACGAACATTTCAGAACAACGCGTGTGTTCTTAGAACAGTTTCAACTTGCTAGCGAACAGTACGGACAGGTATAGTGTTCTTCAGGACACCTCCATTTTCCTTTATTTACGAACATTTCAGAACAACGCGTGTGTTCTTGGAACAGTTTCAACTTGCTAGCGAACACTACGGACAGGTATAGTGTTCTTCAGGAAACCTCCATTTTTGTTTATTTACGAACATTTCAGGACACCGCGTGTCCTCTAGAACAGTTTCAACTTGCTAGCGAACAGTACGGACAGGTATAGTGTTCTTCAGGACACCTCCATTTTCATTTATTTACGAACATTTCAGAACAACCGCACTGTCCGCGGACACCTAAATTGTTTAAAAATAAAAAACTGAAACTAATTACAACACAATATAAAAATGTAACTTTATTTAACATGTATTAACAATTCATGACAGAGAAGGTGAGGCAGAAACGGAAACCAAAACAGGAGAATTAGGTGTTTCAACATGATTGGTATCAGGTGAAGAAGGGATGGAAGTCTCATCAAACCGTATTGGGTTATGGAGACGGTTTGGGGATAATTGACTGGGATATGGTGAGGGGGGACAAGTACATGTGGGACAATGGTATGAGGTTTTAGTTTTAAAATGCTCCTCATCAAAAGTTTTCAAATTATTAAAATTGGTCAACAATATATCCATTTTTTCTTTTATGCTGTCAAAAGTGTTATCCGTAACAGATTCTTCAGAGGTATTTTCTATTTTGGTATGCTCTGTACAAAAAAAATATATATATGTTAAATGTATATAAAATAATAATAATTAAATGGTTTATATTGTAAAGTGTGTACCATTAGTTTCACTATCTTCTGACATTTCCTCACGTGCAAATGCTCCTCTAGTCATTCCAGAGTACTATACATTTCTGTGAGAAAAAAAAAGATAATATATTTTTTTTAATCTAATACAGAAAGTTTATAAATATATGAGTCAAATGAAGTACACTTACTAGTTCAGGTAAGATATGTTCTGAGTACTCTGTAGGTCTGGTCTTGCTCTTTGTTTTGGAGTGTCTGTGAGGTAGTTTTGTTGGAAGCTAATTTATCTTCATTTGGTATATTCCATTTTAGAACATATTGTATTTAAATGAATGGTTAGTGTGTTACATATATGGGTTACATTTCTTATGTATTACTACATATAATATGTATGTGTGCTGCTTTGTGAATATTTCAAAGGTTACTATGTTATGATATAACAATTAAACATACCCTCCCAGAGTTTTTAGGTAGTGGTATTGTTGTCCGAACATGTCCGCGGACATGAAAAAAGTTTGCGGACATCAAATTCAGTAGAAGGGGTTCAGTATGTTCCATATTACATGTACATGAAGTCAAAGTTATTATTGTTAAGTTGTGCTACTAAAAACCTATGAAATTCAGTGAAAAAACTTTGTTAAAGGGACGTTATGGTTAAGTTGCGCTAGTAAAAACCTATGAAATTCAATGAAAAAACTTTGTTAAAGGGACGTTATGGTTCCAAGTAAAACCGAAAAACCCTTGAAATTCGCCAGTTATGGTAAACTAAGCAACCATAACTCGCGCCACCACCGTGCACGGCTAAGCCTAACACCCAGGACATCAAAGATGACATTACAACCACCTCATAGATATTCGATTCTATGGGTGTGATGTATGGGTGTGATATGCTGCGGTGGTTGTGGCCAGGGCCTAGAGTCTTGGGTGTATGGCCTACGGCCTGCAGCCATGCACCCAAGACTCTAGGCCCTGGCCACAACCACCGCAGCATATCACACCCATGGTGGCTTATAAGTCATTAGCACACCCAGCACACAAGCACTAAAGTTATAAGTCAGCATGGATGTGATGTGGTGCAGTGGTTGTGTGCACGACCTAGAGTCTTAGGTGCATGGCCACAGGCCATGCACCCAAGACCAAAGTTATAAGCAGTGAATGTATAAGCCACCATGGTTTTGATATGCTGCGGTGGTTGTGGGTAGGACCTACAGTCTTGGTTGCATGGCCACAGGGTGCAGGCTGTAGGTTATACATCAAAGACTCTAGGCCCTGCCCACAGCCACTGCACCATATTACAGCCATAGATCAGACGTATAGATTCGAATATGTATGAAATGTGTGAAATTATACTTACTGTTTAATTTGTTGAGATTCAATATATTTCTTACATGACTTAAGTACTTGGAGGACATATTCTTTTTCGATTTCTGTGAAAAAATAAAAGAGCTTGTTAGTGTTTGTATTTCATAAAGACTTATTACATTGTATGATAGACATTTTAGCTTTTTTTACCCTCATATTTAGTTTACGAATCAGTGTACTGTGCATTTTGCTCAGTTTCTGTGTTTGTTTTTCAAACCATTGGGTCTGGGGGAAAAAGAAATCCTTGTCGGATTAAAAAAAAACCTTTCTTTGCTATGCTACAAACTATTTCTTTGTTTCCTTCGAGTGTTCACTTGTTGTTTCTGATTAATGTTCTGTATGTTGGCTTGTTGCAGATTTTTTAAACAGTTAGATACCTGTTGGTGTATTCCTACTGTGTATTTTTGTTACAAATTGGTGTATTCATTTAACTGTGTGGTTGTTATACAATCTTGGGCAGTTAGATACTTGTTGGCGTATTCTAACGGTTTATAGTCTTTTAATTGAATTTTTGTTAATGTTGAAGTACACATTAGTTATTAAATTTTGGCTTTAAGAAGATTAAATATTTGTTTGTAAGATTTGCTGGTAATCTCTGCTTTAGAGTAATGCTACTATCATTACATTCAAACCATCCACATTTTTCTTTAATATATGCAGTGTAGTGACCTGCATTGGTTGTGGCTACTGCGTGGTAGATTATACCTGTTGTTGTGAAGGTTTTCTTACCAAGTGACACTTGACCGTGTGTGAATCCAGCAGCATGCAGTTGTTTTTGTTACCATTTGCATTGTAACGTAGAAACATTAGTATTATGTAGTTACTTTGTGTTTGTATCAGTAAGGTGGAGCGATTATCTGAATTGCAGATAGTACATAATCTGCCATGGTTTGCATTTTGTAGAAGTTGCTGAAATGGAATGGATTCAAAATTAGGTATGGATACATATACAAATCGCTCATTAGGGATTTGTTCCTGTGTCACATTGTTACAGAGAGTGCATATATGTTTCCACATGTATGAAATCTGGAAGATTTTATTCATAGGTATGTTTTTGTTTTCGAGTACTTATAGTAAGTACATTAGAAATTATTGTGGATCTTCTTGTGAGTTTATAGTGAATCTCACCATTGCAGCACAGTAGTCCAATTGTTGTCTTATTCTGTGATCACTACACGTGTTGTCAGGATTGTTTGTTGCGTTTCTATGAGGGATTAACATTTGCAAACACAATTGGTCTGTACTGTGTAAGTAAATGTTGTTAACAATTGGTGGAAATTGAAATAGAATATTCATTGCTACATTTGCGTAGCAACTTACACCAGTTTCATTTGAAAATTTGAATGGACCAGATAGTTCTGTGTCCGAGTGATTTTTTCAGAGTTTCTGTTCCTTCTTTGAAGAAGTATCTGATTTACTTTCACTAATAGGGTGTTCTTTGCTTTTAGTAATTGATGAAGTATTAGCTTCTTTTGCTTTCTTTGAAGGATTTGCAGTCAGATCCTGTTGCATTTCTGTTTGAATTAGTTTTCTTTTACAACGTTTTCCTTTTTCTGGAACAGGATATGATTTCAGATGGGGGGTTTGGAGTGAAAGCAGTCTATTGTATTCTAAAATGTAAGGAATATCAGCGTTCACTTTACTTGCATCAAAGTTGATTAGAAATAGACCGTCAAGTGTATGTAAGCGTGATAGTGCTATGTAGCTCATGCCTTCTTTAAAGACTGTGTTCCCAATATCTATCAATGCTTTATCAAGGGTAAGACCTTGTGATTTATGAATGGTGACTGCATATGCAAGAGTTAGAGAAAATTGTTCTCTATGTACATACATGCCTTTAAAGAGAAGGAATCGAGCTGTTGAGCACCCTATCCTTTTTACTTCTGAAAGTTTGTCAAAGAGAATATTGACAAACTGAATATTGTTGTCACGTGGGTATGTTTGAAAGCCAACAACTGTACCCAGTGCCTCATTAACTAGTCCTTGCTACACGTCAAGGTTACGTTTAAGCATTACTCTACAATTTAAGGATAATTTTAATATATTTTCCAACCCAACTGTGTTGCAGATTGAATTTTCTAAGGTATTTTGTCTTGTTGTGGCTTGCTGCCACATGGGTAGTGTCATGCAATGTACGTCCAGTTTGTCTGTGGAGCAAATTTCAATTATTGGTTGCATTTCTTTTTTTAACATTGTTTCATTGAATTTGGAACAGCTTGCAAGAGTTGGCATTAAGGCCATACAATTGACATTTGTGTGCACTAATTGTTCCATAACATCAGTATCACATGCGTTATCACCATAAAGTACATGGATGTGCCGGTTTTTCAATATTGCTTGTGCTTCTTGAGAATACTTTTTAATACTAATACTTTTTAATATGTTGGCGTAAGTGAGGTTTGCAGATTGACGCGTGTTTTCTGTTAATTCTCTGTATTGGAAATGTTGCCAAAGGTTGACATTTCCTATGCTGCCAACGGTTTTACGCCAGTGTTTGTGTCCTAAGGTTTTAAAAATAGGTTCACCTTTCACTGGTGTCAATTGCAGAAGATCTCCGAAAACGATAATGTGTTTTCCTGCAAAGAGTTCTTCGTAGTTTGTTTTAAGTACTTCTTGCAATCTGAGATGAATCAAAGCCAACATTAGGTTGGAGACCATGCTCACTTCATCTATTAGTAGCATTTTCATTTGTTTTACTACTCTGCATAGTTCCATTGCAGCTTCTGTAGAAAGTTTGTAATAGTCTAATTTGTTTTGGTGTTCTACTGGAATGAGTAGTAATCGGTGTAAAGTAACATCACCTATGTTGTAGGCAGCTAAAACTGTGGGGGCAGTTACAACAGCTGACAGTTTGTTGTTTGTCAATTGTTGAAGGAACTTGCTGATGATTTTGATTAAGAATGTTTTGCCTGAACCAGCTTCACCACTGACGTACAGCAGTATAGGTTTGTAATTTTGGCAGGTACATTCTTTATTTTCGTGTTATACACCATGTGCAATTTCTTTTCTTACTTCTTCAAAAATGGTGTGCTGGTCTTTGTTAAGTTTTGATTGTAGTACAGTTAAATCTTCTGTATCTTCTTCATAGTGACAGATGGTGTTTTCCACTTCTGTCATAGCTAATTCTGCCTCATTTGCTATTAGTGGCTGTCCTAGTGGTTCTTGACTTCCTGTTACAGAAGGTTTACTACTGTCGGAAGTGTCCTTATCTAGTTGGGCCTGGAGTTCCTCGTGTTGCTGTTCATTGTGCAACATTGTTTTGTACTGCGTAAAGTTCACATCGGTAATAGCGCTTTCATTTGCTTTGAAAGCGTCTTCATAGCATTCATAGTTATCTAGTATTGCTTCCTCTTTTCTCCATGGTTTAAAAAGTTGTAGCAGGGACATGTAATATAGATCTTTCTGTTGAGAAGTTTTTAATGACAATTTGACATGATTAATTAAGCTTTGTTTGATAAGTTTCACAAAGCTGCCTTCACAATCTATCACTCTATAACTACCTTTGCTTTCATTGGGATTTTTTATTATTTTTGTATGCAAAGTTTTGGGCTATGTGGTATAGACACATGGTTTCCAAAGTGATACTCCTGTTCGGGTAGTATGTGTCTAGTAAATTGTTTTTTAAAATGTCTTGTCTGTTGGGATTATTTTTGGCTATTGTTTCTATGTCCTTACAGGATTTGAGAACTCTTTTTCTAGATTTAGCAGGACCATGACTTAGCCATACTATATTTTCAGATTTTCCATACGAAGCAGTACCGGTTAAACGATCTGCAGCTTCATAGGTACCACATTCTCTATGAGCGAGCATTTTTATGCCTAGGCTGTACAATTTCTGAGATTGGCCCTCGTTACGACCCTGGCGGAGAACCATGGTGCAATTTGCACCATGGTCCATGGCGCTAAGCTGCCAACTCCGCCATGGTGGTTGGCGGACTCACCGCCCCATTCCGACCTTGGCGGGGCGGTAAGTCCCCAATCCCCATTTACCCTTCCCCATTCCCATTTTTGCCCCATAGGGTATAATGGGAGTGGGGAAGGCGTTAATTACGCCACCGTAAATTACGGTGGCGTAATTAACAACAAGTCCCGTAGCGCCATGGATTTTTCCGCCTGCAAAAAGCAGGCGTAAAAATCACCATGGCGCTACGGGAACTCGTACTCAGGCGGAAAGGTGCGCCATGGTTTACGCCGGCGTAAACCCCTTTCCGCCAGGGTCGTAATGAGGGCCATAGTGTTTTGTCTGATGATAGGTAATTCCAGAGGTCTTGCAGCTCTTTTTTTTCTGCTTTTGTTAAGTAGGCTGTAACATATTGTGCAACTGCAGTGGAATTGTCTGCAATGTACTGCACATCTATGTTTGCATTCCATAAGAGGGCAATGATTACATTGTAATCATTGATATATTTTGATTCTTCTGTTCTTTTTATGTAATACGTGTTCTTAGGTGATTTACCTTTAATACTATGTCAAACTGAAGACATGAAGTTGTTCACTTCACCTGTTTCTGTAACTGGTCTAGGGAAAGCAAAGCAGCATTTGGTGTAGTATTTCCCTCTGCTTTTGTATTTGCAACGACATTATTTGCCACATTTGTGCTTTGAAATTGAACAATTTGTCCTTGAAGGTCACTATGTGTCCTTTGTGAAGGGATTTCACAAGTGACATATTTTTGGATGAACTGTAAAACAGTGGCATCACTGTCCTGACCGAATTTAGGTGCACCTTTAATCCATAAAAGCATGTGGATATGTGGTGCTCCTCTGGCTTGGTATTCTTTTCTCCAAAAGAAGTGTTGCACTTCTCCGAGGGGAGGAACAGTTATATAACAAATAAAGTGTAGCATAGCAATGAAACGATGGTGGAAATATCTTGAAACAATAACAGGATCTAGAGAGCAAAGTTCTCCAAGTGTTAGTATATCTATGTTGGTTTTGTTGTTGTTTGATATGCGTAGGAAATCATGTAAATCTTCCCCTGCATATTCTGCACAACTTAATGTAACAAACCAAGTGGGTGGTCAAAGGTTTCTGATCATACAACATACATCTCTGTGCTGTCGGAGCCAGTATTCTTTCGTACCACGCATGTTTGTAAACATATTTCTTATGCTTGATTGTAAAACCTCATCTTTTTCTTGCACTGTTTGTATTAATTGCGTAGCTGGCATATTTTGAAAGTGGGTTTCAGATTTCAATATGTGTGCAACTCCATAACATAGGGTTGCTAGTTCACTTTCAAAGAGTAGGTGGAAAATGTATGCCACATTTTGTCTAAATCTGGGATCTTCAGAATACATTCGTAATGAGCGGTATTCTTATGCTGTTATCTGAGTGGGTCTATCATCGTATCTTCCTCCTTTGGCAGTAGGAAATAGCAGTGGAAAAACACGGGCTTCTATACTTTTTTCCCATATGCTCATTGGTGACCCTTTGGTTTGTCGCATTTGGTAAGTTTCTAGTGCATCATCTATGCTCTCATTAAAGTTCAATGGATGAATTGTATAATGGTCCAAAACAGTGGATACTGCAGCAGGATCCAGAAGTTCAAATTGACTGGTTTCTGATGACTCTTGAGTTATTTCAGTTGTTTCCCTTAAGCTTTCTTCAATATTTATTTCTTTATAGTATTCATTATTGTCTTTCAGATATGGCAAGGCTTCTCTAACTTTATGTAAGTCCACAAGTTGTTGCCAAATTTCTTTGTCTTTTGTTGGTACACCATTTTCTAAGACAATTAAAGAATGCTCTCTTGGACGTTGCACTCCTAGAGTGTGCTCATTTTCTGTCAGATCTAATGGCAAATAAACTACTTTGCCATGAATGCCTTTCACCAATTCAGAAGGAGGTAATTTTGCTGTTTTTGGTTGAAGGTGTATTATTGCTTGAAATGAGTTTACTGTTTGAATTATGAGGCCCTCATGCAAATTGAGCTGTTGCAGGGGTTTTGGTCATGGGAATAATTCCAAATTATTTGCGATAGCACGTGAAGGAGTTTGGTTGTTGTCAAGTTTTGTACTGCAGTAACTTCAACATATTAGGGGTTCACTTATTTGGTATTTATTTTCTGCTTCAAAAGTAGTGCACGCGTTTAGTGCAGAGAGAGAGCGTGCGCCATGCGTGCGCCAGGCACAGTGCAAAACAGGATTTAGGCGCACAGCTTATTCATGGATTTCCCTAGCCATTTCAAGCCGTGCAGCAGTGAACATCCAGCAGCTCCAGTTATGCCCCCAAGAACGCCCCTTGCACCAGAAAAAGCCTCAGAAATCCCCAATACGGTGCAGTGGACCGCGGTAACCTTGGGCCAGCATACAGCCCCCTACACCGTAATTGCATGGAAAAATGAGCATACCCCACTCACGCCAGCCAAAACACGTAAAGGTCTGTGGTGTAGGCTGCCTGTGGGACATGGTCAGGATTGATGGGTGGTCCCCTCTGGTGTGGGCTGTCTGTGGGGCATGGTGACGGGTGATGGGCTGCCTGCGGGACATGGTCATGGGTGATGGGCGTACCCTGTGGTGTGGGCTACCTGTGGGGCATGGTCAGGGGTGATGGGTATTCCCCTATGGTGTGGGCTGCCTGAGGGGCATGGTCATGGGTGATGAGGGGATCCCCTGTAGTGTGGGCTGCCTGCGGGGCATGGTCAGGGGTGATGGGTGGTCCCCTGTTATGTAGGTTGCCTGTGGGCATGGTCACAGGTGTAGGGTGGTCCCTTGTGGTGTGGTCTGCCTGCAGGGCAGGGACAGGGGTTTAGGGGGTTCCCCTGTGGTGTGGACTGGCTGTGGGGCATGGTCAGGGATGATGGGAGGGATGCCTGTGGTGTGGAGTTCTCTACCCTGACCATGGTGAGCCATGCCCTCCCTGACCGCCACCGCTCTGCACCTATCCGCTGGCCCAACCGATGTCACACAGAAGACACACATTGTCCAGGGTTCTCCTGCCCTTCGGCCGATGCCTGCCCCTGTGATGTAGTCAGCCCTGAGTCATGACGCCTCCCAAGTCGAGCCTGCTGCTGCCTTGATGCCATCTGCCTGTGCCACCACAACTGCCTCAGGGAAGATGGCAACACTCGGGGCCATCGTGCATGTGCCCTGCTTTATGGTGCCTGCACAACCTCCATTGCCAGGGGTCCAGTTGCTTGGGTGACCACCTCTGCTGGACCTCTGACTCCCGACTGTGGCAGGGATGAGATCTCCACCAGCCTGGCCATGGTGGCTTGGGCAGGTCCACAGGGAGCCCTGGTGGCATGTGGGCTGGAAGACGGCATGGAGTATGACTGGCACATAGTGTGTAAAGAGGAGGAGAGGGTCCCAAGAGTGCCGAGCACATAGTGGGAACCCCCGACAATGAACCCTCCTAACTGGTTCATGTTGGCACACACCTGTTCATGATGACGTGCGTGGTGACCCCAGGAAGCACACACATCACGAATCGCGTGTGTGCACAATGCGATACCGATTAGGACGGGCTCAACCCTATCACGGATCACCACATCCACAGGTAGAGGAGTGTCAGTTGATGTGTAACTCCCCCCTAACTGCAGACGAGCCTGGGACGGGGCATCCTTGCTGGTGCATGGTGATGCAGTCTCAGTATCAGGGACAGGATTAGGCACAGGCCCCTCTGTGGTGAACTGTGCTGCCTCCTGCCCCTGCCCCTGGACTGCACCACTTGCACCAGTGGAATGACTCCCACCAGGCCCCATGTGTAGGTCTAATGCGGCCTCCTCCTCCTCCTCACCCACCACCAACCTGAATGCCTCTAGACCGTCTCCCGCTCTGGACAGCGCCTGTGGGGGCCCACCTGCCCGTACTGCTGCAGAGGAGCCCACTTCCAACCTCCGCATCTTGGGCATCCCCTCGTTAGGCGTGGCCTGGGACGTGGCACCAGTCCCCTCGCTCCTGGAAGATGACATGTCCTGGGAGGGTGAGCAGGCCATTCGTAACCACCTGGTGGAGGCATCCCCACCGCTCTGCTCCACAGTGCCATCTCTGCCCTCATCCTCAGTCGCCACTGTAGATAGGGAGAGATTGAACACAAGCATCAGGGTACTGAACAATAGTCTGCTAGACAAAAAGCAATTGCACATGAGTGGCACTGTCAAATGTCACTTCGATCATCACCCTCCACAACACACGGGTCAGAGCAAGCAACACACATGCACAAACAAGCACGGCACGTGCAACAGACATTTGCATCCATGTCGTAGGCACTGTCGGAACGTCCGATGGGGGGCTGAACGTCACATGAATCATGGGACATGTTGATCACATGCACACACACCACTGAACAGTCATGCATCTGGCCATGTCTACCTCCCGTCACAGTGGATTCATGGACAACTAGGCCGCATCAGTCAATTCATGCAATGTGATGGTCATGTATCATTCATCCATGGCGTTTCCCAGTCACACAGACACTACTCAGACACACACATGTGTACACCATGCATGACCATGATGGTGACATCAGCATCCATGTCTCATACCGCAAACATGGCCAGGTCCAGACACAGGCATGCAAACATGTGTGCGTCGTCACATGCTGGTGCACATCATGCAGTGCAACAAAGACACCGTTGATGTGGAACAGGCTTCAGTGGACTCATATGCAGTACTGTCATGGCCCTGCACACAGACATACATACATGGGGAATGCTAGACATGAGGCTAATGTGCACACTCCTGCCACACCTCAACATGCAATATGCTGGACAAGTACACATGGACACTTATCACTCGACTCTAGACAGGTCTGCATCTCGAGGACCTGGTAGTGAAGCGCTAGGCGTGTGCACTCCAGGACCCACATCTGGATGTTGGTCAACTGGTCCCGGCGCCCCACTTCTCCACAAGCTGTAATGAGGCGGCAGACCTTGCTGTGGGTCCTGGAAATGAAGTCCTCCCAGCGCTTCAGGATGCGTTGGTAGTCACAGGATGCCACACCTCCTCATTGATGGCATCCACAATGTCCAACCTGATCCTCTTCCGTCCTTCCTTGTCGAGGCACAATGTTGTTGAGAAAAGGGTATCACAATGCCCCAGGACTTGGTCGAACAGGATGCCAACTTCATTTGCAGTGAAGCTGACACCCCTCTGCCTGTCTGCCGTGGGGTTGCCACTGGACCCGGATGGTGTTTGGTCTGACATGGCAACCCCCGAGGCAGGTGTGGGTGGGCAACTGGGTCCTGGGGCTGGGATGTGGAGCTATGGTACACCAGTGGAGAGTCGTCTGGGTCAACAGAGTTGGTCTCAGGAACAGGATCCCTGGCAATGTCTTCTGTGCAGGCACCAAAAAGCAGGGCACGTTGGCAGCAGGCAGGCTGGCAGCAGCAGATGGCTCGTGGGAGGCTGCTCGGGACCCTGGGGGGCAGGTAAATGGCCTTCTAGGCAGGAGCGGTGTTAGGCAGAATTATATGCAGTACCCTTTGGGAACACCACACACAATTAAGACTACAACTGATAGTACAAATTCACCTTTGGTACAAGCCCGTACTATACAGTAAAAGTGGTAGCAATGGCTGAGCAACCAGACTTATTTCAAGAGCATGTGAGCAGTATCAATAGTTACAAAAAGGAAAGCAATTACTATGATTCATACAAACACTGACTCAAGGTTTCTGAGAAAAAGAATATACATTTATTTACACATCAGTTGTATAACATCTCACTAAAGTAAAGCAGTTGAAAAATAACACTCTTAATACACCACACCACTCCCGATAGATTCTGGACAAGTTAAACTCAAAACGAAGTGTGAGTAAAATGGCACTCCAGCAATTTAAAAAGGGAGGGAAAAACAAAGTTAGAATAAAATTGAGCAGCACCAACAGGTAAGTAAGCAGGGCGATCTAGAAAGAGGAACTACAGTGACGGAATCAAATCAAAAAAGCTTAGGGCTAAAGTCAATAGGACAAAAGTCTTTTGCTCAAGATCACACAGTTCAGGGTAGTTCGCGGTTAAGTCTTTGCCAAGAGTTCCGGACGAAGTTGGTCGGCAGAAAAGTTAGTTTAAAGAGTAGAGAAGGACAAGCCCTCGGATTGGCGAAAGGTTTCACACACCTTCACTGCGGATGGAAGAAACAAACAACCGGATTGGCACAGTACCTTTAAATGGAGAAGAAGCTGTAGCTGAGGCAGACGTTCCTGGAAGTTCCTGCAGGTTCATGGTTCCTGAAGTGACTGTTGGACTGATACGAAGTAGGAAGACTGAAGGTTTGTGCACTGCCCAGGGAAGAAACCAGCAGCAGAGCAAAGCAATGAATCAAAGGTTCACTCCTTAAAACCCAAGCAGGGTCCGACCTTCCTGGCTATCCGGTTCACAGTAGCTCTGTACAGCAAATTCGACCAGAGGAGGAAGTCCTCGCTTGCAGTTTGGGGAACTGGTTGGTCCCACCAGCACAGGGGTAGAAGATTCCTGGTAGATCTTCTATGTCATTGGAGTCTGATGATTCGGACCTGCAGCAGGGCTTCGCTGGGCGGTTCAGTCATTGTAGGGGTCCATTTCCATCAGTTCCTCATCGGTTCTTTCGTTCCAGTGGCGCCTCTGCCTTTCCAATCCCAGAGACCTGCCTTTTATGCAGTTTTCCCCCATTCACACAGCCTGGCTGTCAATCACACAGCAGGGTGGCTGTCCTGGCGGGACAGTCACTTAGCCAATTAAACAGGAGTGAAACTTGGCTTAACACGGGAACCTATGGCAGGGGTCCTAAAACCCCTCCCTCAAATCCTGCCTACCCAGACTTTCAGGCGCCTAAGGAGGGCTTCTACGTAGAAGCATGTGAAAAGACAGTGAACAAAGGAAACAAACCTGGTTTGGCGCGCTGAGTAAAACACGAGAAAGGCATTTTCTAAAAGAAATGGTGAAGAAACACAGCTGGAACCGTATAAAACATATATTGTCTAGCGGGTTTAAGTTCGAGGCTACTTAAGATAACCGCGGTAGGGAAAATAGGGTAGTTACCATTGCTACCAGCCAAGTCTTGATGAAAATGGAGCGAAACAATGCTCCAAGAGAAACAGACAAAAGGGGATAAATATGAACCCTTTCCAGTACTCTATGAAAGATAGTTTGTACTGGGTATGTGAATTTAAAAGACTAATAAAGATAATGGCAACTTTACATGTTCTGCGAGACAGTAGTCAGTCCCAGAAAATGAGTCTGAGTTGGGAAGTCTAAAAGACAACCCTGTGTCACTGCACTGAAGGTGCTGTGTAACACAGAGTAAAAAGATGATTGTCATGATCTCTGCTTCCAAAAGGTCAGGACTTACCCAACTCCCTTGGAAGCAGACCCATAACCCAGGTTCTGAGTGCCAACCAGTCCCAATTGGGACCTTTTGGACCCTGTCCTGGCGCCAGTGGCACCAGGCTCATAAATATGCCCAGTCCCAGCGCTGGAAGCGCCCGGCTCATAATGCTTGGGTGGACTTACCGGCAGCAGACCATGCTGCTTACTTACCTGCCAGTTGAGCCTCTAATCCTCTTCTGTTTGGGACTACTTTTCTTGTTGGGTGGGGCAGGAGCCACTCCCTAGGTTCAGAACACTGGAACTCTTCTGGAAAGCAGGAACTCTTTTCTTACCTAGGCGAGGCTGTGGAAGGAGACACCTCAGCACTACAGGAGGCTATTTAAACCACACCCGATGGATGAATCTTGCTTTGCGTTATTCTGCATCCTCTGCAGCAGAACGCTCATCGTGTCTTCTGCATCTGATCCTGGGCCTAAGGGAAAAAGGCTTACCATCCTGAATCCAGTCTTCAGCAACACCTAAAAAGACAAGAAAGAACAGGTTAGCATTACGGTCTTCAGTGACAGCGCTTCTCTTACCTGGTCCATCGGCTGTCACCAACGCCTCGCGCTGCATTCCGGCATCTGAAAGACAAAGGCTTACCTACTCTTCGCGTGCTCCGGAGGTCTTCGCACTGCATTCCGGCATCTGAAAGACAAAGGCTTACCTACTCTTCGCGTGCTCCGGAGGTCTTCGCACTGCATTCCGGCATCTGAAAGACAAAAGCTTACCAACGCTTCGCACGCTCCGGAGGCCTTCGGCGCTGCATCCCGCATCTGAAAGACAAAGAAGGTGCGTTTAAAGACATTGGGTAACTTTATTACTCACGTGCCATTACTCCTTCCCACGCCGAACCCAGTGGGTATTCCGGCACCCTTCAGCAGCTCCGAACTTGTACCTGCAAGATAAAAGGACAGTTAGTGCGCATCATGAAGCAGGCAACGAGCGCTTACTTACGTGCTTCCAGGCGCTTCTTTTCCTCACACGGGTTCCATCCCCAACTCAATTCAGCCCGTCATCCGCCATCGCCGGAGCCCTGCAAAACAAGAGACATCATTACAAAAGACTTTTAAAGACATTTGAAATACTCGGAACTTACCGTTCGTGCAGTAAACGACGGACAGCAGTCCTCTGAGGTCAAGAGGCCTGCACCCTTATCCAGTGAAGAAACTGGTTACGGCACCCTGCCCCGAGGCAGATGGAGAGCTCGGCGTTCACTTACCTAAGGTGAGAGCGTTAACCTTTGGGGTTGTACAGGAGAAGAGAAGGGGAAGAAGAGAGAGACACCCAATAACCCCAGTTCATTAATCCCATATTTTCTATCTGCAGACATCTTACTCTTCGAGTCAGACATACAGTGCACAGAGGTCCAGCCCAAAGAGCCAACCGTGTGTTACACATCACCTTTGAAGATACGGTATTCGCCCAGTCAAGACCGGCGCCTCTGCGGGAATCAGGTGAGCGTTACAGAACGCAAAGCCTACCGCAAAACTCCCGCCCAGGCGCTATGGAAACCACGGATACCGACCAGCTAGCCCAGTTACTTGGGGAACTAAGAGCAGAAGTGCATGCAGCCCGTCAGGAAACGAACGCTCTAAGAAGGGAACTGATTTTTTCCAAGGAGCGAACAGACGATCTCGCTAGACAATTGCTACAGTCACAAGCCAGACAGACCCCATTACCCGCATCAGGGGCAAATCTTCCTTCAACATCCTCTATGAATCCAGTGCAAATCAACCTACCTGGGAATGTACCTCTGGCTCCGCCCGAACGATTTTCTGGTGACCCAAAGAGGTTTGCAGTATTTATTAATCAGTGCCGGTTGCATTTCTTATGCCGGCCAGCAGCCTTTCCAACTGATCAAGCTAAAGTAGCTTTCGTGCTTTCGTACCTTAGTGGCAATGCGGCAGACTGGTCGATCCCTCTAGTTAATCAAGATGATCCGGTTCTCCATGATTTTCAAGCTTTTCAGCTCAGTATGGAAAAACTGTTCGCAAGACATTCACAGGGGCAGGCCTTGGACAATGAGCTTCTTTCGTTGCGACAGGGTAATCAAGACCTTTTGGCTTATATTGCGTCTTTCAACAGACTTATAGTGGAAAATCAATGGCCTGAGGACAAAAGGATTACGCTGTTTTATAGAGGTCTACGTGGAGAGCTCAAAGATGTGTTAGCCCAAGTAGTGAATCCCCCGCAAGACTGTTCGGACTATATAGAATTACTCGTTCAAATAGATCACAGACTGCAGAACAGGAAGGCCGATCGCTCCAAGTTTGATGCTCGAGTATTTTCCAAACCACCAACTCCTTCCAAAGGAGTAGACTCCGGGGAACCCATGCAAATAGGGGGCCTGAAAGGACCACTAACACAAAAGGAGCGGGAAAGGAGAAAACAGTTGCAATTATGCCTCTATTGCGGAAACTCAGGGCACTTTCTTCGAGACTGTCCGGTGAAACCAGCCAAGAAGGTAGTAGGAGCTGCAGTTACCAAGGTCACAAACTCTGAGCAGGGAAACAACCTCGCCCGACAAGAATAGAGGTCCTCTTGCCGAGCGTTAAAACCAGTTCCGTGACCTCGCATTTCGTGATACCTATGGTCCTCATTAGCCCTGATCATCCGGATCGATTACATGCGATTGAAGCTTACGTCGACAGCGGTGCCATCGGCAATTATGTGGATCATGAAATGGTTTTGAGGATGAATCTAACTCTTTGTCCCAAGGCTGTAAAGGACGTCATTACTACGGTGGATGGTACGGAGATAGCCTCCGGACCAGTAACGCATACCACTCAAGAAGTGACGCTAGTAAGTCAAGATGGACACCATGAGAAGATCGTGTTCGACGTAATCAAGGCCCCTCAGTTCCAGATTATTCTAGGAATACCTTGGTTAGAGAAACACAATCCTCAGATCGATTGGCGAGCAAGAACGGTTCAGTTTCCAGAATGTGTCTCTACTTGTCACCCTCCACCTGGTATTGCACTGGCAGCAATTTCTTCGGAGACTCCCCAGTTACCTCCCGAATACCTAGAATTCCAAGATGTTTTCCGGAAGGATCAGGCTAACTCTCTACCTCCTCATAGGTCTTATGACTGCCAGATAGACCTGATACCTGGATCTACTCCTCCTTGTACTAGCATTTATGCCCTCACCGAGCCTGAGAACCTTCACCTCCGACAATACCTGGATCAATACCTAGCGAATGGGTTTATTCGTCCTTCCAAGTCCCCTGCTTCTTCAGCTTTGTTCTTCGTTCCAAAAAAAGAAGGGGACCTTAGAACTTGTATAGATTATCGTGCCCTGAACCAGATCACCGTTAAGAATAGATACCCGTTACCTTTGATCCCTGAACTCCTGGACCAAGTCAGAAAAGCATGCATATATACAAAGCTGGATCTTAGAGGAGCCTACCACTTGGTACGAGTAAAAGAGGGCGATGAATGGAAGACGGCCTTCCGCACCAAGTATGGGCTATTTGAATATCAGGTCATGCCCTTCGGACTTTGCAATGCTCCGGCCGCCTTTCAATATTTTATGAACGATGTCCTCAGAGAGCTCATAGATGTGTGTGTTGTTGTTTACATTGACGACATTCTCGTTTATTCTTCTCTGGAATCTGAACATCGGAAACACGTGAAAATGGTCCTCGAGAGATTGCGTCAACACAAACTTTTCGCCAAGTTGGAAAAATGTGTTTTCAACGTGACTGAAGTTGAGTTCTTGGGATTCATATTATCACCTAGCGGAGTGCGTATGGATTCAAAGAAGGTCGATGCAATTCTCAAATGGCCATCACCATCCTCCGTAAAAGGTGTTCAAAGCATGTTAGGCTTCGCTAACTTTTACCGCAGGTTTATCCCCGAATTCTCTCGAATAGTCCAGCCCATCACCGCCTTGTTAAAGAAAAACAAACGTTTTGAATGGTCTACCGAGGCGGAGCAAGCTTTCCAGAATTTGAAGACTAAATTTATCTCTGCACCAATTTTAAAACATCCTCGCCCCGAACTCCCCTACATCGTTGAAACTGATGCTTCGAGCCTTGCCATGGGGGCAGTTCTATCACAAAAGGACCCAGTAACCAATCAGTTGCATCCCGTGGCATTTTGGTCCCGCAAATTCTCGCCTCCTGAAATCAATTACACTATTACTGATAAGGAACTTCTGGCTATCAAGTCTGCCTTTAAGGCTTGGCGGCATTATCTTCTGGGGGCCCGACACACCGTTACTGTGATTACGGATCACCGAAACCTGCAATATTTGAAAACCGCAAAAGCCCAATCCTCTAGACAACTCCGCTGGGCACTATTCTTTGCCGAGTTTGACTTCATAATTACCTATCGACCTGGTACAAAAAACGGTAAAGCTGATGCCCTTTCCCGGATGGGAGTGGAAGAACACTTGATCAACCCTAAACCTGTACCTATCATTCCCGAACAAAGAATTCTGGGTGTAATCGCCACACAATCCATAGAGGAAGTTAAGGATAAAGCCAGGCAACTTGTAACTCCAGCAGACATACAGAATTGGCATCTGCAGGGAAAGGACTTTGCAGTGAAGGACGGCTTATTGTATTTCCAAGAACGATTATACCTGTCCAGCACAGAGTTACAGAAAAAGGTAATCTCTTGTTATCACGATTCCTTAATGGAAGGACATCCCGGTATGGCCAAAACCTCAGAAAAGATCAAGCACTACTTCTGGTGGCCGTCTTGGAAAAAAGATATCAGAGACTTTATAATGTCCTGTGGAGTATGCGCCCAAAACAAGAGTCAAAAGGAAAAACCAGCCGGCCTCTTACGCCCTATTGACATCCCACCTCGCCCTTGGCATACGCTTTCTATGGACTTCATCACCGATCTACCTCCATGCTCCGGATACAATACGATCCTAGTAATCGTGGACTTATTCTCCAAGATGGCGCATTTCATTCCACTTAAAGGCTTGCCAACAGCAACAACTCTGGCCCGAGAATTTCTCGAAAACATCGTCCGACTGCACGGTTTTCCTTCAGTTCTAATTTCGGATCGAGGTAGTCAATTTATTTCTCATTTTTGGCGAAGTTGCTGTCGGTCGGCTCAAATTGATGTGATGCTATCGACCAGTCACCACCCTCAAACCGATGGACAAACCGAGAGGACCAATCAAACTCTGGAACAGTATTTACGCTGCATGCTGCAACAAACTGAAAAAACTTGGAAAGATATCCTGTGGATAGCCGAATATGCCTACAATAACTCTGTCCACTCGGGAACTGGGAAAACCCCGTTTTTTCTTCTATACGGCAGTCACCCTCGAACCTCGGAGTTGGATCCACTCCAAGATCTTGGAACACCAGCAGTAGACTACCTGCATTCTACAATCACCCAAGCCTTTAAGGAAGCCGTTTCTCACCTTCAAAGGGCTAAGGAACAATACAAGAAAGGAGCAGATCAACATCGGAAGGAAGCCCCCCAATATCAAGTAGGAGATCAAGTCTGGTTATCCACCAAATATCTACCTCTGAAAGGACCACGCACATTCAACCCAAGATACCTTGGTCCCTATTCCATCACTACCATAGTAAACCCAGTAGCGGTCAAGTTGGACTTGCCCCCTCACATGAAGATACATCCGGTCTTCCACGTCTCTCTATTAAAACCCGTGCAACCTCAAACCCGACTAACTAAATCTCCAAAACCTATCCTAGTTGATGGAGAACTCGAGTTTGAAGTCAAAAGCATCCTGGACTCCAAGATCTCCAAATCTAAACTATTTTACCTAATTGACTGGAAAGGCTACGGCCCCCAAGAAAGATCCTGGGAACCTGCAGAATATGTCCACGCTCCTCGTCTAATCAAAAGATTCCATCGAACATTTCCTGACAAGCCCAAACCCCCGGAGAAGCCCGGTTTGGGAGGGGCCTTGAGGGGGGGTGCTGTCATGATCTCTGCTTCCAAAAGGTCAGGACTTTTCCAACTCCCTTGGAAGCAGACCCATAACCCAGGTTCTGAGTGCCAACCAGTCCCAATTGGGACCTTTTGGACCCTGTCCTGGCGCCGGTGGCACCAGGCTCATAAATATGCCCAGTCCCAGCGCTGGAAGCGCCGGGCTCATAATGCTTGGGTGGACTTACCGGCAGCAGACCATGCTGCTTACTTACCTGCCAGTTGAGCCTCTAATCCTCTTCTGTTTGGGACTACTTTTCCTGTTGGGTGGGGCAGGAGCCACTCCCTAGGTTCAGAACACTGGAACTCTTCTGGAAAGCAGGAACTCTTTTCTTACCTAGGCGAGGCTCTGGAAGGAGACACCTCAGCACTACAGGAGGCTATTTAAACCACACCCGATGGATGAATCTTGCTTTGCGTTATTCTGCATCCTCTGCAGCAGAACGCTCATCGTGTCTTCTGCATCTGATCCTGGGCCTAAGGGAAAAAGGCTTACCATCCTGAATCCAGTCTTCAGCAACACCTAAAAAGACAAGAAAGAACAGGTTAGCATTACGGTCTTCAGTGACAGCGCTTCTCTTACCTGGTCCATCGGCTGTCACCAACGCCTCGCGCTGCATTCCGGCATCTGAAAGACAAAGGCTTACCTACTCTTCGCGTGCTCCGGAGGGCTTCGCACTGCATTCCGCCATCTGAAAGACAAAGGCTTACCTACTCTTTGCGTGCTCCGGAGGTCTTCGCACTGCATTCCGGCATCTGAAAGACAAAAGCTTACCAACGCTTCGCACGCTCCAGAGGCCTTCGGCGCTGCATCCCGCATCTGAAAGACAAAGAAGGTGCGTTTAAAGACATTGGGTAACTTTATTACTCACGTGCCATTACTCCTTCCCACGCCGAACCCAGTGGGTATTCCGGCACCCTTCAGCAGCTCCGAACTTGTACCTGCAAGATAAAAGGATAGTTAGTGCGCATCGTGAAGCAGGCAACGAGCGCTTACTTACGTGCTTCCAGGCGCTTCTATTCCTCACACGGGTTCCATCCCCAACTCACTTCAGCCCATCATCCGCCATCGCCGGAGCCCTGCAAAACAAGAGACATCATTACAAAAGACTTTTAAAGACATTTTTTTCACACTACCAGGTGAAAAAAATAAATCCTAGAAATCCAGCAAAGCTGCTGAGGGACTCAGTAGGTAAAGGAAATTAGCCATTCTGGAGAATTCTCGATAACAAGCGTGGTCTTCCGTGAGTTGTCGCGTGGCCAGCTTGATACAGACAGTCCGCACGTGAAAAAACAGCACGTGAGCGCGTAATCCAAGGAAAGGCCCTTAGCGCATAAGCGCGTAAGTGATGTGATGCGTGCGGGCGTTGCCTTCACCAGGGGTTAAAGGTCTGCGCAGGTAAGCAGTTCGCTGTACGTGCTTTTCGTGGAGACCGACCACGTGTGTTTCTTCTTCTTGTGCATTCACACGCGATTACTTCACAGCCCTTAAAGTTCGTACTTCATGTTTTGGTGGGGGAGTTGCCTACGTGCATAAGCGCATGTGTTTGTCTTTTCCACGCAAGGCAGACGGTGAGTCGTGCACGTTTATTTTTCCCACTGTGGTTGCCCCTGTGTGTGCGCACCCATTTCAGAGGTCAGAGTAGCCCGCGTGTTCCATGCATATATATATTTTGTGTGCCTGGGTGCCTTTTACGCTCACCTGGTCTCTGCGGGGACGTTGGGGCACGGTTGGAGCCCTCCCAGGACCGGCTCCCTTGGATCGAGTTTTTCACACAGCCGCTGCGTTATCGAGGACCCAGGATGCTGACACTGTTCCTGAGAGAAGGTGAGAGACTGTGAGAAGGGCGTGGTGACGTCAGGATTCCCCTCAACCCTTTCGTGCCAGGAAGTAGTGAGCAAGAGTTTGCCCATGCAAGCTCACCTATTTTGATGTAAGGATGAGCTCTCCGTCCTGCTTTCTTCAGCAGGGGTGCTGTGAATGGACCTAGTTGCGTCACTGGTCCTTATCGTGGAGGTCCATACTGGCTGTGACCATTCCGTCCTGAACGTGGGTTTTTATAACTATGATTATTGTCCGTATTCTTCGTGATAATTTTCCCCAATGATTATTGTCCCTAACCTTATATTGTCCTTTCTCTCTCTCAGGTATGAAGATGACCCAGGAGCGCGTGATGATGAAAAAAGTCTATTTGGAGGACCTACTAGCAGTAAGTAGACTTTCCAGAAGTTACACCCCCGTTCGTGAGTTGCGCTGCTTAGCGTGTTAAATTCTGTGCAATTGCTAACCTTGTGTTTCTCTTTCCCTTTGCAGGTGCAGCTGGTCGGTGTTTGCTGGTGAGCGGTTTCCGAACTCTTGCAGGCTGCCGGAGATGAAGATCCGTGGGGATTCTGCGTTGGAAGAAGGTCCTGTGCAGATGGGAGTTCAGGACTGGTAAGGATGCTAGGCGCACCCGCGGAGGACCCAAGGAGACAGGTAAGATGTGTGCGGCTGCTGCTGGGTCAGAAGTGAATACCAGTTCTTCAAGCGGTGGCGTGGCTGACTCAGGTAAGATGCACGTGTAGACTTCAGAGTTAGAAGCAGGTAGCTGAACTTCCAGCGATGGTGTGGCTGACCTCAAGGTAAGATGCACGCGGTAGCTGCAGAGGGGGAAGCAGATAGCAGTGCTTCCAGTGATGGCGTGGCTGAATTCAGGTAAGGTGCTGGAGGGTTCCGGAGACTGAAGATGCTCAGGCTGAATCAGGTAAGGGACTTCTGAACAGCGGTAAGCGTTACGCTGCTCTAGCAGACTAACGCGAAGCACCAGCATGCGGGTGGGGGCGGCTTATAAAGCCTGGCCCCAGCCACTCCCCTTAGGCCCCGCCTTGTGGCCCCACCTTGCCACTACTCCTGTCTTCTGCATGAGCCTTCCATGCATTGGTAGGGTCCCGCCCAGGCTAGATGCACATGCCTTCCCTATTCTGTGTGCAGAGCACACTTTGTAATAAGCATGGTGCCATGGGCGTCAAGACTGGGTCCATTGGGACCTTGCAGGATGTGAAGTAACTGGCCCTTGACCAATGACCATGACAGCACTCCCCCTCAAGGCCCCTCTCATGGTTGTTCTTCCCTCTGGTCCCGGTTTGGTGGGGTTGTTCCGGTGAAATAGTTTGATGAGTCGTGGAGCATGGACAAATTCGGCTGGTTCCCAAGTATGGTCCTGGAGCCGCTAGCCCTCCCAATCAATGAGATAATAAAGTTTTGAGCGAACTTTCTTGGAGTACAGGATGTTCATTACCTGATACTCAAGTTCACCTGTGATGATCTTCGGCTCTGGTGGTGTTGAAATTTGAGTGTCTGGTTTCACTAGTTTTAGAAGAGAGACATGAAAAACTGGGTGAATTTGCATGTTGGCTGGTAAATCCAATTTCATGGCCGCAGGGTTTATGATGGCTTTAATTGGGTATGGCCCCAGGTAACGTGGCCGAAAGGCACACAGTCCTTTTAATGGAATGTTTTTGTATGCCAACTACACTTTATCCCTAACCTGATATTGTGGAGCCTCTCTCCTATGTCGGTCTGCACATTTCTTTTGTTGCTCATTAGCGTTCAAGTTTTCGGTAGCTTCTTTGAGAGACTAAGTGATTACTCTGGCATCTCCCACTCGTCAAGGGGATCAAAGGAAGATGTTCTTGGGTGTCGACCATTCATTGTGTAAAATGGGGTCTGTCCGGTGCTGGTATGAATAGAGTTGTTGTATGCGAATTTACTTAACCAGAGGATGTTTTTCCAGGACTCTCTCTGTTTGTTGCAACATACATCTCATGTATTGTTCGAACATATGGTTCATCCTTTTGACCATCGGTTTGGGGATGGAAAGACAGAGGTCAATTTGGGCTAGTTTACAACATCTTTTCCAGAAGGCCGAAACGATCTGAGTTCCCCGGTCAGAAACCAATACGGATGGAAAACCATGTAGTCAGACGATCTGTTCTAGGAATACTGTGGCTAGAGTAGCAGCAGTGGGAGGCCCTTCAATGGGATAAAATGTGCCATTTTGGAGAATTGGTCTACCACGACCAGTATTGTATTAAACCCATCACACGGTGGCAGATTGGTGATGAAGTCCATTGACAATGTATGTCATGGTGTTGGCGGTACTCCCAATGGTCTCAACAGCCCTGCAGGGTTTAATTTTTGGGATTTGTTTTGTGCACAAACACCGCAAGTGGTAACGAACTGGGCCACATCCTTCCTCCATGAGGGCCACTAATAGTTTTTTTAATGGATTTTGGCTCTAGTCTTAGTGATCCCAGGGTGTCCTTCCACCCATGACTCGTGATCATTCGCTATTATTCTAGTGCATATTTGCTTATCTTTAACATATAGGGCATCATTATGAGTTTGGAGGTAAACCAGGCTCCATTACCGGGTTCATTCAATGAGGAATAACCGGGTCATTCCAACATTGGAGGACCCGGTTATTCCTCCTTGAAGGAACCATTCCCCATTCCCATTTGAGCCCCCATAGGACTCAATGGGAATGGGGAGGGAGGTAACAACAGGCACATTATGAATGGCCCATTATTACCTCCCTCTTCCCCTCGCGGGACCCGGAAAAGACATCTGGTTTTACCTGTCTGGTCCAGGTCCCGCAAAGGGAACCTCATAATCGTCGCACATATAATGAAGGGTGCCGGTCCCGTACCGGCACCCTTCATTACGTGAGCGCCAGGGTCGTAATGAGGCCCATAGTCTTCCCTGAAAATATGGCAGATTATTTCTGATGGGGTATTGATCCCCCTTACTCAACCATTCCTTTTGGGCTATCATGTCCATTTGAGTTTGAAGATCAGTCTTTAAGTCTTCCCAGCAAGTAGTTACGGCTATCTGATGTTGAATCAGTTCCTCAGGAATAATGGCTATGGGGTAGGATGGATTGGATGGATTGAAGGCGTCCTTGTCCTCTCCCATTCTCGATAGGGTGTCTGCCTTTCCATTACGCACCCCTGGTCTTTAGGTTATTACAAAATCGTACTCAGGAAAGGATAAAGCCCACTGGAGTTGACGCGAGGATTGAGCCTTGGCTGTTTTTAAATATTGTATATTACGGTGATCAGTAATAACAGTAATGGTGTGTTTTGCCCCTAAAAGGTTTTGGCCCTCATTAGGAGGTTGGAGGTAACCATGCCGCATTTAGCGGAATGGTTGTCTCCTTAGCGCATACTGGGCCCAGGTTCCTCAAATGAGGACTTACCGGGCCATGCCAACCTTGGCGGACCCGGTAATTCCACGTCCGAGGAACCCGGACCCGGTCCATCCCCATTCCCATTCAAGTCCCCACAGGGCTCAATGGGAATGGGAAAGGAGCTAACAACGGGACCGTTTATAACGGGCCCGTTGTTAGCTCCCTGGTCTCCGCGGGGGACCCGGTAAGGATATCTGGTTTTACCAGGCACCCATTGAGGATCCCGCGAGGAGACCTCGTAATAGGGCGGAATGGGTTTACTGGCACCGGCACCATTACCGGTGCCGGCAAACCCATTCCGCCAACCTCCTAATGAGGGCCAGTGTCTCTAGGTCTTGAAGGATCCTTTGATTGCCAGGAGCTCTTTGTCGGTAATAAAATAATTATTTTCAGGTGCAGAAAACTTGCGGCACTAAAATGCTATGGGATTCAGCTGCCCCATCTCAGGGTCCCTTTGCGATAACACGGCTCCCATGGCAATGCTGGAGGCATCTGTTTGAACCACATAGGATAGATCCCGGCCGAGGATGCCGAAGTATGGGCGCTGAGGTGAAGGCTTGTTTTAATTCCTGAAAGGTGCTTTTAGCCTCGACAGACCAAAATAATGTTGTATTCTTCTTTAGAATGGATGTGATCGGTTGGACGATCTGTGAGAATTGTGGTATAAATTGTCTATAAAAATTAGAAAATCCCAGTCCACTTTGTACCCCTTTGATAGATGTCGGGGATGGCCATTTGAGTATAGCTTCAACCTTCTGTGTGTCCATATGAACTCCTTGTGGAGTAAGAATGAAACCCAAAAATTCGCCCTCCGTGACGTGGAAGGAGCATTTCTCTAGTTTGGCAAACAATCGGTGCTGACAGAGCTTTTCCAGCGCTGCTCTTACATGGCCAACATGATCTTCCTTGGACTGTGATCAGGATATCATCAATGTAAACGAGAACACAGACATCCAATAGTTTGTGGAGTACATCGTTCATAAAGAACTGGAATGCCGCTGGTGCATTGTATAACCCAAAAGGCATCACCTAATACTCGAAAAGTTTGTATTTGGTCCGGAATGCTGTTTTCCACTCGTCGCCTCTTTTAACACGTATGAGGTGATAGGCCCCCCAGAGGTCTAGTTTCGTGTAGATTCAAGCGCTCTTTACCTGATCGAGTAATTCTGGCATGAGTGGCAGAGGGCATCTATTCTTAACCATAATTTGATTCAATGCCCTGTAATCGATGCACGTTCTGAGATCACCTTCCTTCTTGGGTACGAAGAAGAGCGTTGAGGATGCAGGGGACTTAGATGGAGAAATGAATCCGTTCGCTAGGTACTGATCTAGGTAGGTTCGTAGGTGTTGATTTTCTTGCTCTGTCAAAGCATATATTCGACTGCACGGGAGTTTAAGCCCCTGGTATCAGGTCGATCTGGCAGTCGTAGGGTCTATGTGGAGGCAAAGTATTTGATTGTTCTTTTTGGAATACGTCTTGATAGTCCAAATATTCCGGGGGTAAGGCACCCGCAAGAGCCAGAAGTGCTTTTGCATTGATTTTGGGTTTCTGAAAGTTCTTATGATACCAAGTTTTGGTGCATTTTTGCGGAAAGGTCAGCACTCTTTTTTTCCAGTCTATTCTGGGATTATGGGTCTCACTCCACAGCATTCCTATGATTATCTGGAACTGTGGTGCTCCAATAAGATCAAAAGAGATGTCTTCTCGATGACCGTATTGACATATCAGCATAACTTTTTCAGTGTGTTGCGTTACTGGTCCAGAGGATATTTGAGAGCCATCCACTGCAGTTACGTTTTCCGCCTGTGATTTATGCCGAAGAGGGAGGCCTATTTGTGCAGCTAGATCCTGATAAATATAGTTACCTACTGCTCCACTGTCGATACACGCCTCCAAGTCGTGTAGCCTTGATGGTTGCTGGTGGTGGACTATAAGTACAGGAATGACTAGATGTGAGGTCTGAACTACTTTCTTCATTTCGCTCGAAAAGGGGACCCCTTCCCTTGCTGGGCGCAGGAGTTTTCCAGGGCCTGGTCTTGTTTGTTATCATTATTTTCCGTTGCACCTACAGTTTTCTTTGGTGGTTTTGTTGGGCAATCTCGAAGAAAGTGTCCAGCCTTGCCACAATACAAACAAAGTTGTTGTGCCTACTTTTTTCTCTCTCTGCCTTAGATATAGGGCCCCGTAACCCCGTAATCTGCATGGGTTCAGTTGTCTCATGGGCCTTGACTTGATTGTCCCTGGATCGCATATAGACTGACCTCCATTCAGTTCGTGTCCGATCCAATTTTCGTTCTTGTAACCTATGATCCAGTTGCAGCGTCAGGTTAATGTACTCTGCACAACATTCAGGAGGATTGACCACTTGGGCTAGCACAGCCTTGAGTTCCCCACGCAGTCCTCAGTAGAATAATGTGGTCCTTTTTTCTTCGGGCCATTTGGTTTGTGCAATGAGGCGGTTTAAGGTGGCTATATACGTCAATAGATCATAATTTCCCTGTTTTAGGGACAATAGTTCATTATCCAGAGCCTGTCCTTGGGAGTGTCTCGCAAACAACTTCTCCAATTCCCGTTGAAACTCCCCAAAAATGTGAAGTACTGGGTCATCCTGATTGACCAATGGTATTGACCAGTCTGCTGCAATGCCTCCTAAATACAAAAGTACAAAAGCCACCCTGGAACTGTTGTTCCGGAATGCTCCTGGACGGCACAAAACATGCAGGCGACACTGATTTATAAATATTGCATATTTGTTGGGGTTGCCGGTAAACCATTCAGGTGAAGCCAACGGTACAGCCCCTGGGAGTACCACTTGAACTGGTGGTGATGGTGGCAAAGGGATTGGTGCGATTCCAGGTAATGGGACTTGCCCCGCATGAGTTTTAAGCACCTGCCTTGCCAGTTTGTCGGTTCATTCTCGAGCAACAATGAGATCCCTTCTTAATGAATTTGTCTCTTGTCTAGAGGCATGCACTACAGTTCGTAGTTCCCCCAGCAAATGGGCCAACTGGTCAGTCACAGAGGTATTCATAACGCCCAGGCACAGATTCGGAGAGGCTTTGTGTTCTGTTACGCTCACCTGGTCTCTGCGGGGACCTTGGGGCATGGTTGGAGCCCTCCCAGGACCTGACTCCCTTGGATCACCTTTCTTCCCCAGCCACTGCATTATCGAGGATCCAGGATGCTGACACTGTTCCTGAGAGAAGGTGAGAGACTGTGAGAAAGGCGTGGTTTCGTCGGGATTCCCCTCAACCCTTTCGTGCCAGAAAGTAGTGAGCAAGAGTTTACCGATGTAAGCTCACCTGTTTTGATGTAAGGATGAGCTCTCCATCCTGCTTTCTTCAGCAGGGGTGCTGTGTGTTAGTGAATACTTAAAATAGACCTTATTATAGTCCGTGCTTGAACAAAGAAAAGTATCTTCAATTTGAATTGAAAAGTCATTCAAACTCTAGCATAGTTTTCTTAGTGAAGCAAAAAATAAAGATAACAAATTAAATAAGTTTTTTTTTGCACAGATTAGCTTTCTAGTGTCCAGCCTGATCCCGACACGTGTTTCCCCGCCTTGTTTCTGGCAGTTCCTCAGGGGTTTCTTATGGCTAGAAATGTCCACAAAATGATATATATTTTTCCTTTGTTTTCTAATCAACATTAAAGTATTGAATTCCTGTTAAAACAAAAAATAGATAAGGGACTTTAAGTTGTTTGAAAAACTTAGATGAGATCTTCAAGACTACTTGTCAAGCAATCATAAACTGCTGAAGTTAGAGAATGAAAAATGGAAGGAATAAAAAAACGTGGGGTAAATGGGAACACTATAACTCACATGGTCAGTCTGAAAATCAGTACGTGTTCCTTCACGAGTCCCCAATTGGAGAATGGTACGGTGTCTCCTGAAAGGAGTCGGTGGTGTCACTATGTAAATATAAAACTGGCGTGTGTAAGTTCGCCAATTCAAAAAATTGCACTTGGTTACTGACGATTTACATTCTATACAATTAAATTGTGAGATTTTTACCTTTTAATCCAGTAGAAGTCGCAGTGGTGTGTATACTGTTCGTTTCAGCGGTGCGATTTCCGAGAAGGTAACGGTGCGCACTATCGACATTAGAAACAAATCTGCGTGCAACTAATTTGGGATGCTTTGTCACATGATCTTGTGACGTGATATGGTTTGAAAAGCGCCATATTGGATTGGGCTAAAACGTCCCTGTTGTATTTGCGCTCGAAAAAGAGCCCCAAATTCAAATTATATTGTATTCAACAATGTCTAACTTGATTGATGTGACCTTGTACGAAATTAAAAACAACCTGGTTTGGGAATGTTCGAAAAGGTCTGAATTAGATACAACTATTTCTGAACTGAAAAATGTTGTGAAGATCTCATCATTGTAGGATTCAATGGGCCTCATTCCGAGTATGGCGGTAAGGGATAGCGGCCACCGGTAACGAGACCGGTGGCGGTAATCCCTTACCACCATACTCCGAGTTCCCTCTGCGCCCTCGCCCTTAACGCCTGCTTTGAGCAGGTGTTAAAGTCGAGGGCGCAAAGGGGCCTCCAAGCCAATAACGGTGACCGTAATGAACGGTCACCGTTATTTGCATCTTCCCCATTCCCATTGAGCCCTATGGGGGCTCATTCGGGAATGGGGAAGAGCCTTGGTGAATGGGGAATTACAGCCCCGCCAACCTTGGAATGGGGCGGTGATTCCGCCATCCACCAAGGCGCTGCCGTTCCGGGTACGGCGTCAACCAAGGCGTTAATAGCGCCATTGGTTAGCGCCGTACGCGGAATGAGGCCCAATGTTTGGCAGGCTAAGAATCAATGTGGCATAAAATATGCAAATAACGGTTTTTGAAAGGAGGCGCTCATATTTAGTTCACATCATGTGTCATTACATGTAAAACAGTTACAATGATGAGATCTTCACAACATTTTTCAGTTCAGAAATAGTTGTATCTAATTCAGACCTTTTTGAACATACCTAAACCAGGTTGTTTTTAATTTCGTACAAGGTCACATCAATCAAGTTAGACATTGCTGAATACAATATAATTTGAATTCGGGGCTCTTTTTTGAGCGCAAATACAACAGGGACGTTTTAGCCCAATCCAATATGGCGCTTTTCAAACCATATCACGTTACGAGATCACGTGACAAAGCATCCCAAATTAGTTACACGCAAATTTGTTTCTAATGTCGATAGTTCGCACCGCTACGTTCTCGGCAATCGCACCGCTGAAACAAACAGTATATACACCACGGCGAGTTCTACTGGATTATATAATCGTCATTAACCAAGTGCAATTTTTCGAAGTGGCGAACTTACACACGCCCGTTTTATATTTACATAGTGACGCCACCGGCTCCGTTCAGGAGACACCGTACCATTCTCCAATTGGGGACTCTTGAAGGAACACGTACTGACTGACCATGTAAGTTATAGTGTTCCCATTTACCCCACATTTTTTCTATTCCTTCCATTTTTTCTTCTCTAACTTCAGCAGTTTATGATTGCTTGAAAAGTAGTCTTGAAGATCTCATCTAAGTTTTTCAAACAACTTAAAGTCCCTTATCTATTTTTTGTTTTAACAGGAATTCAATACTTTAATGTTGATTAGAAAACAAAGGAAAAATATATATCATTTTGTGGACATTTCTAGCCATAAGAAACCCCTGAGGAACCGCCAGAAACAAGGCAGGGAAACACGTGTCGGGATCAGGCTGGACACTAGAACGCTAATCTGTGCAAAAAAAAGTATTTAATTTGTTATCTTTCTATTTTTTGCTTCACTAAGAAGACTATGTTAGAGTTTGAATGACTTTTCAATTCAAATTGAAGATACTTTTCAAATTAACAAAGTGAATAAAATTAAGGCCAAGAAGGCTAAGAAAATCTAACCAATTGTTTCACCCAAGAGTGCTTTTGTTCATATCTTTTTCAAACAAAACAAACTATTTTCAGTTTGTTTTCTTTGTTCAAGCGCGGACTATAATAAGGTCTAGTTTAAGTATTCACTAGTTTTTCTCTCTACAGTCTGACGGGTACAGACCTTTGTTCTGCTGCTTCTGCACGTACAATTGGCTCATAAGAGGAGCGCCGGAATCAGCAAAAAGATGTGCTGTTTTTGTCTTTTTTCTTGTTTTTGAAGCTGTACTGAGCTGCAAACTCACCCAATACCTATTTCATTTATCCAGTGCAAGTGCACTGTTTATAAACTTTACTAAAATGTTAAAATGTTTTTCTGAAAGAAATAAGGAGGCAGAATCATTATTTTCGAATCAGAAAATAACACCAACTAATGAACAGAAAATAAATTCCAATTCGCTAAAAATCCTATTTGAACAACAAGAAAAACTTCTAAAATCCAAACTATCGAGGTGGTGGGAAATTAGAACCTTGGAACAATACCTTAAATTAGGGCGCATACCAAGAGGACTTAGAATTTGCATCTTTCCACCATTTGATGAGAACGACATTGAAAGTCTGCAAGATTGGGAGGAACTACTCACTAACACTTTGAAACAGATGATCCTAAAACTGATTGATAATGCCAAAAAAACAACATGATAATATAATTAAGTACATTAACACAATTAAGGAGAATATTGAAATACTAAATATTCCGGAAAAAACATTAAAAAGCTACGAAATATTGGATGACAGTATTGAAAAATGTTCACAAGAAATTAAAATCAAGAAACAACACCAATTTCTAAGAGACGAACTGGATTATAAGTTTAAGAGTGTGCACACCTTTAACAAACCAACAGGTAGGCAACTAAAACCACAAAATCCACCGAAATCTCCAAGCATCCCGTCACCTACGATAACTTCACCACTTTCTGAATCTGAATATCCAAGTGAATCAGAGCAAACTTCCTTAAAATCTATCCCGGAAGAAGAACTTCAGACAGAAAATCCTGAAAATCCAATGCCATCCTCTTCTTTTTTAGTAGAATACAGACATTTCAAGAAAACCCGCTCAAATCTAAAACAAAATCTAAAATGGGGCTTTACCACGACACTAAATACCTCAAGACAAAGAGGGGATGCAGAGGCAAAGGCAGCAAACAAAGAAAATGGATCCGGCAAAAACAATGGCATGCAAACAAGGTCAATGAACCAACCCAAGAGGAAAACCTAGTTATTAACCTCACAAAACAACAACTTCCTAAAGATTTGATCTCATCACTCAACAAAGGTCTTACTTTTTGGCCTACCAATACCTATGATTATTTTGAGACCATCACAGATCTCTATCGCTTCTGCAGAAAACTCAAACTCAAAAAATTATTTCTAAACAACATAATTCAAAATGATCACAACTACCGACATATGTTCCGAATTTTCTTTAGAACATGTGGAAAACACCATTAGTCTACTAAACCTAGCAGAAGAGGAGGATATCCACACAATATCATCTTTTGCACAAGAACAAGACATCCCTTTGGGTCTTGCCAAACATACTAAATTAAAATCAAGATCTCAATTTACGCCAATACTACCACACGAAAATGCAATAGACCTTTTTTCAGAAAGCAGTCCAAGGAGAATTAAGAGAACTATATTTGAGAAACCAAAAACCTCGAGTGGACCATAACCTCTAGCGCGAACAAATAACAGCTATCAAAAAATTGAAAGAAAACTATGACATCACAGTCAAGACTGCTGACAAGGGGGGCAATATTGTATTAATGAAAACTGAAGATTATAAACTGTCCACAATGAATCATCTGAATGACACAGCATGCTATCAACCACTCCGAACAAACCCTATTCAAAAGTTAAACTCAGATTGGAAACTCATGCGTTCACACTGGCACGAAGGTTTGCTCTCAGATGAAGGACATGAATATATGAACATCTCACATCCAATACTTCCGACAATCTATTTCATGCCCAAGATTCATAAACCCTTTACCACTTTTCCTCAATGCAGACCAATCATTAATAGTATTGGTTCACTTACTGAAAGAATCTCAGAATAGATAGAATATTACCTTCAACCTCTTGCATCTGGTCTAAGCGTGTTCATTAAAGATACCACACATGCTTTAAAACAATTAGAAATTATATACTGGGAAGAAAATATTTGGTTTGTGACATCCAATGTCACTGTACTGTACACCAGTATTATCCATACAACAGTCAATCATTTTTTGAAAAGCAGATCGATCTTACTACAAGAACATAATTTGATGATTTCAGAAATGATCCATTTCACCCTTACTAACAATATTTTCTGTTTTGGAGACAAATTGTACAGACAAGTCCAGGGCACGGCTATGGGCACCACATTTTCACCTCCATACGCTAATCATTACATGGGACATTTCGAGACTCAAGTCACCTGGCAACATCCTGATTTTACTATCAACAACAGAATTGCTTTTTGGGGAAGGTATATCGATGATATTATTGTAATATGGAATGGCACAGAACAACAACTACAAGCATATCATTCATTTTTTAAGAACAATGACTACAATTTGAAAATCACCATGTCTTACAACTAGCAGTCTATACATTTTCTGCATCTCCATCTCTACATACGGGACCAAACCATTCACAGTACTCTATACACCAAAGAGACAGCTGTTAACAGCATTCTACATGCTACCAGCAATCACCCCCATCAAATTATCCAAAACATACCGTTTGGTGAACTTCTGCGAATCAAAAGGAATTGCACATCGGCTGAGGAATTCAGAAAGCATCAAGACATGGCAATAAAGAAATTCAAAAATCGTGGATACAGATCAAAACACCTTAAAAACATGGTAATAAAGAGCATGGAGAGATCCAGACAAGATCTACTACAAGACAAACCAACAAAATCAACAGAACCAGCTAAACTTAGGTTCGTCACAACCTTCAGTTATAATAATTATGTGATCAAAAAGATTTTACAAAGAAATTGGAATATTCTAGCTACAGATGTGGAACTAAACACCTTTTTAGAAAAGAAGCCCAACATGGTTTTCCGAAACTGCAGCAACCTAAAGAAAATGATAAGTCCATCCTATTTTGACAACAAAAAATATGAACAGTACCAACAAAATCAAACTGGGAAAACATCATCATGGCTAGTACTGTCCTTAAAAGGGAATTTCAAATGTAGCAACTGTCAGATCTGTCCATATATGTGCAATGGCAAGAAAGAATTCATGCTACCAAATGGGAGAAAGACCACAATCAAACAATTTATTAACTGTAACAGCCATTTTGTGACATATTCAATAATAATTTCATGTATGAAAACATACATTGGCAGCACAATCAGCACAATTGAAAATCAGAATGGGAGAACATTTACGAGCAATCAAAAATAAGGACTTAAAATCACCACTAGCCTTTCGTTTCCAGCAACACCACGTGGAGTCAGACATAGCCAAAATTAGATGCTATGATATGATATGATATGATATTTTATTTGTATCATGCTCGTACACAAGTATTTCAGAGCGCGACTAGGCAAGGGAGGGGAACAAGGGAGAACACAGCACAACATAAAAACGATCTTACTAGGCCCAGTGACATTGTGAACATGCAAGTGCATGGGAAAGGGAAAAGGGAAAAAGTGCATGGAAGGGGGAGAGTGGAAAGTGCAGAAGCCGAGGAGCGCAGATAAATAAAATAAATAGAAAATTGAGGCAAACTATGGAATAGAAAATTTGTCTACACCAAGTAGAGGAGGAAACATGGAGAAACTCCTTCGTAAAAGAGAAGTTTTTGGTCTATGGACACAATCCACATGGGTCTAAGTGTGGATCAGGAACTACACAATTTCCTTTGAAAAGTATATGTTGCATGAAGAAAAAGAATTGTTTTAATGTGTTGTCATTTTCTTCACTTTTTCTAGTTTATTGAAAATGAATTTTGTGTACGATATATACATATTTGCATGATTACATACACATATTAATTTTGTTATTTTGTTCTATACACAGAATTTATCGGAATCTTCAATTATCTGTTTTTTTTACATTTAATTTGTATATGGCTTCTGGCATCTTCACAGAATGCACTATAACTTTTTTTCACGCTCCAGCGTGCATCAATTTAAAGCATGTACCAGGTGACTGTTTTACATGTAATGACACATGAAGTGAACTAAATATGAGCGCCTCCTTTCAAAAAACGCTATTTGCATATTTTATGCCACATTGATTCTTAGCCTGCCAAACATTGAATCCTACAATGATGCGATCTTCATGACATTTTTCAGTTCAGAAATAGTCGTATCTAATTCAGACCTTTTTGAACATACCTAAACCAGGTTGTTTTTAATTCCGTACAAGGTCATATCAATCAAGCTAGACTTTTTTTATACAATATAATTTGAATTCGGGGCTCTTTTTCAAGCGCAAATACAACAGCTACGTTTTAGCCCAATCCAATATGGTGCTTTTCAAACCATATCACGTCACGAGATCACGTGACAAAGCATCTCAAATTAGTTACATGCAAATTTGTTCCTAATGTCGATAGTGCGCACCGCTACGTTCTCTGCAATCGCACCGCTGAAATGAACAGTATATACACCATGGCGAGTTCTACTGGATTAAAAGGTAAAATGCTCACAATTTAATTGTATAGATTGTAAATCGTCAGTAACCAAGTGCAATTTTTCGAAATGGCGAACTTACACACGCCCGTTTTATATTTACATAGTGACACCACCGACTCCGTTCAGGAGACACCGTACCATTCTCCGATTGGGGACTCTTGAAGGAACACGTACTGATTTTCAGACTGACCATGTAAGTTTTAGTGTTCCCATTTACCTCACGTTTTTTCTATTCCTTCCATTTTCCGTTCTCTAAATTCAGCAGTTTATGATTTCTTGAAAAGTAGTCTTGAAGATCTCATCTAAGTTTCTTCAAACAACTTAAAGTCCCTTATCTATTTTTTGTTTTAACAGGAATTCAATACTTTAATGTTGATTAGAAAACAAAGGAAAAATATATATCATTTTGTGGACATTTCTAGCCATAAGAAACCCCTGAGGAACTGCCAGAAACAAGGCGGGGAAACATGTGTCGGGATCAGGCTGGACACTAGAACGCTAATCTGTGCAAAAAAAAACTTATTTAATTTGTTATCTTTCTATTTTTTGCTTCACTAAGAAGACTATGCTAGAGTTTGAATGACTTTTCAATTCAAATTGGAGATACTTTTCTAAATAACAAAGTGAATAAAATTAAGGCCAAGAAGGCTAAGAAAATCTAACCAATTATTTCACCCAAGAGTGCTTTTGTTCATATCTTTTTCAAACAAAACAAACTATTTTCAGTTTTCTTTTCTTTGTTCAAGCACAGACTATAACAAGGTCTAGTTTAAGTATTCACTAGTTTTTCTCTCTACAGTCTGAGGGGTACAGACCTTGGTTCTGCTGCTTCTACACGTACAATTGGCACATAAGAGGAGCGCCGGAATCAGCTAAAGACTGTGCTGTTTTTGTGCTGTGTGTTAGGCAGAATCCTATGCAGTGCCCTTAGGGACCACTGCACGGAGTTAAGACTACAAGTGGTAAAACAAATTCACCTTTGGTACAAGCCTGTACTACACAGAAAGAGTGGTAGCAGTGACTGAGCAGCTAGACTTATCTCAAGAGCAAATGAGCAGTAGTAGAGATTACACAAAGGACTATAATTGCTGTGACTCGAGCAAACACTGACTCAATGTTTCTGGTTAAAAAATATAAGTACATTTATTTTTAAACCATCTGTTCACAAAACACTTCACTTCTAGTAAAATAAAACCACACTTCAAATACACTACACAGAACCAATTCCCCTTGTGCAGAACAATTCAAGGTAAGCACCTTAGGATTTGACAGACCGGTGTTATGAAACAAAGACGTTACTGGGAGTACATATGTGATCACTCTTTAACAGTAATGAAAGTTCGGTCTTACTAAAGATAAGCGTACCCGAAGGAAGAAATGGAACATATGTTGGGTTTTACTTATTCTGGTCATCCCCTGATAGTGTTTGTGGGCTTGGAGTGTGGAATGTAGAGTGTTGGCTGTAGAATGTTTTGGTGTGAAGCTGCTCTAATTCCACAGGGAGTCAGTTGAGATCTGAAGCCTAAGAGTAGTGGGACCGGTGGATGCTTCTACCCTATGAACTTGTCTGAAATATATCCTGATGTACCTACCTGTGTTTCTACGAACCCACTAAAGATACTTAAACTAAACAAGCTCCTGAGTGGTTATTTCAACCCATAACCACACAACTTAACATTGGCAACGAGGATTATTGGTGACTGTGGAACCAGGATCAGAAAAGCAGCAAGGAGCAACGAGACATTAAAGGACTTGGACCAGGACTCAAGGAAGCAGTGCAGTGAGGCACGAGAGGCATCCACCGGCCCCCCCGCCCCAAGGTAAGCGTGCCCCGCACCTGCATTAATGAAGACAGGCCCAGCACTGTTCATGTAGGGGCTGCGCTGCGCGGCTGTATCATTATGGCTAAGATTGTGTGCAGTAGCCAGTAGTTACAGCACGTAAAAGGGCCGGGGGAGAGCTCATGAGTAAAGGTGCCCAACATTGCAGAAGAGCAGCGTAATAGGCGGTTGGAGTGACACTAAACACCTTGGAATTTGTTTAAGTGTCTTACCGTACTGGCATTTCTCTCATGGGCCGCCATATTAGAGAGCAGTCTGTGTGGTCCTGTGTGACGTACAGCCATGTGTGAGGTGATGGTTGGCCCGGAGAGCTCCGTTCGTGGCTCTCCTCTCCGTCCCAATGATGACGACATCCGACTGGCTTTGGGAGTTGGCGAACAATATAATTGCTCGGCCACTGAACGTTCCTATGCCATGGCGTATCCTGATGCAAGCACGGCTGTGTGCCCAAGGGTTTTCTCTCACCAAGGACAATGGATTGTTTTCATGTACTGCACTGACAGTGTTGCAGTTCGTGGTTCCGAGTAAAGGACCTCACAATGTGATTGGAGCGTCCATACAGATCAGGAACTAAGTAGGATACACAACGGCGTGTTACAAGGATCTTGAAAGAGTAGTACATTTTGGGTACTTTCAACGATGGTGACGCGGGTTGGTTCCAAAGCAGTTCCAACTTAAGGTCACATCAACGCGAATTACACCATATCTATGGGTATGTATGTTAAAAGAAACTTCAAAGGGAATTTTCATTCAGCAGGTGTTTGTACCACTTCCAATGTTTACTGAAGCGACAGATTGCGATATAATTGATATGGATCCTGCCGTAAATACTTATGGAACTGCCACCTGCTCACGAGTACAGAAAGTTTTTTTTTTAGCTGCTTTCACCAGTACAGAAAGTTTTTTTTTTAGCTGCTTGTGGAAATGATGACTTAAATGTAGCAACACAGAGATTGCAATAATATTTTATGGAATGTGCTAATATTGAGAAACCAACGGTCACAGTGATTGTGCTGTGAGTTGTGTAAAACATTAATTTGCAATGTGTTTAAGTGGTTTTGGGTACGTGGTTCAAAATTTTAGCTGTTGACTATGCATATTGGTATTGGTTTTATTTGAAGTTGTGGAAATGGTTCTCATATTAGCTAGTGCCTTAGTATGAGCCATGTGACAGATCTTGTTTAGGCTGCTTTTGTTATTGGTGTTGGAGCCACAGTTTGTGGTGTTGTGTGGCCTATGGGTGAGCCCATAAAAAATTCTGATGACTTGGTTGTGTACTGAAAATCAAAAAAAAACAAAAAAAAACTAATGTGAGTTACAATGTCTTGCACTTTTATTAACCAATTATTCTTCCACAGGAAAATGCCCATGAAGGACATTGCAAGCTTAAATGTTGGACTCAAGTGTGGTGTTTAACCCTTGTTTGCCATATTTTAATGCAACATTTTTCCTAACTGGTGTGTGTGGGGGAATGTGTGTGAAATGTGTTGTGGTTGCTAGTGTGAGTAGTGGTTGCTCTATGGTGAGCATGTGATGCACAATGGTGAACATTTATTAGCTCAGGCATGGTGCCTGGAGTGGTGGAGTAAGGTGAGTTTTGGTTGCTTTTGGTAGCTCAGGCTTGGTGCCTGGAATGGTGGTGTGGAGGTTATTGGTTGCTCGATGGTGAGCATGTGATGTTCAATGATGAGCATTTAGTAGCTCAGGCATGGTGCCTGGAGTGGTGGAGTGGAGGTTATTGGTTGCTCTATGGTGAGCATGGGATGCTCAATGGTGAACATTTATTAGCTCGGGCATGGTGCCTGGAGTGGTGGAGTAAGGTGAGTTTTGGTTGCTCTATGGTGAGCATGGGATGTTCAATTGTGAGCATTTATTAGCTCAGGCATGGTGCCTGGAGTGGTGGAATGGTGGAAATATTAGTGCGTGTTTTGGTTGTTCTATGGTGAGCATGGGATGCTCAAATGGTGAGCATTCAGTAGCTCAGGCATGGTGCCTGGAGTGGTGGAGTGGAGGAAATTGGAATATGCTCAGTTGTGAGCATTTGTTTCTCTAGAGGGTTCTCTAGAGGGACGCCCATAATGGAGTTGAAATATTATGCTTTAGGCAGATAGTGGGGTTATCCCTGTAGATTGTGTTAGCACAACTTGTTGCAAGTGAATGATGATGTAGGGATATTGTTGTGAGGTTGGTGGAAATGTTGTGCATGAGATTGTGGGCTGGCTCCCATTGAAGTGAGTTCCATAAAAGGCCTGTTATGGTTCTGGTGATTGTTGGAAGTGGTTTAGCTATGTGTAGCTTTTTAAGGACTTGGCAGGGGTTAGCTTTCGCTAGGAGTAGCTTGTTGGATGGGTATATTCTAGGAGGATATCTGTAGATTTGATCATTTAATGTTTAGTTCTAAAACTGTTTAGTGTCCATCATCCTTCTGTTTATAATTGTTTAGTGCCCATAATTTCTCAGTCTCCCCATTATTCTATGTTGTCATGTAAGGGGGGAGATGTGTTGGGTTTTACTTATTCTGGTCATCCCCTGATAGTGTGTGTGGGCTTGGAGTGTGGAATGTAGAGTGTTGGCTGTAGAATGTTTTGGTGTGAAGCTGCTCTAATTCCACAGGGAGTCAGTTGAGATCTGAAGCCTAAGAGTAGGGGGACCGGTGGATGCTTCTACCCTATGAACTTGTCTGAAATATATCCTGATGTACCTTCCTGTGTTTCTATGAACCCACTAAAGATACTTAAACTAAACAAGCTCCTGAGTGGCTATTTCAACCCATAACCACACAACTTAACACCATAGTCAAACACGTTTAGCACATGAATTAACACAAGAGAGTTGGGGATAGAAATCATAGGCAATACTTATATCAAGGCAGAGAGAATCAGAGGGCACTTTCTAACACGACGATAAAAGTCAATAGGCCTGCGCCAGTGTCAAGTGGAACAGGGTTCCTGTTGCCGAGGATCACACGGTTAGAACAGTTCACGATTCAAGATTGCCAGGAGTACTTAGATATTGTCAGAAGAGGAGGCAAAAGTTATAAGAAGGAAGGAAGAAAAGGACAAGCCTTTGGTGAGGAAGAAGGGTTCACCCCAATTCCTCTAAGTCGGACACAGTACCTTATTTGTGAAGAACGCTGGTACCACGGCAGTTGTTCCTGGTAGTTTCCTGGAGACTCACGGTTCCTGGAGCTTCAGTCGTGGAGACAAGAAGGAGGACGTCTGGAGTGGTCTGCACTACCCAGGAATGTGGCCAGCAGCAGCGACGGTGAATAAAATGTGCACTCCATTAAAACAGGAGAAGCTCTTCAGATGGCTATCTGGACCACTACAGCAGTGTGCAGTGATTTCGACCACAAAGAGGATCCTCTGGCTGTGGAAGATGAGCTTGTTGACCCCACCAGGCTCAAGGGAAGAAGACTCCGGACTGGATCTTCTCTGGTTGTTGAAGGGTAGATAGCTCAGGACTGCAGCAGGGCTTCACCGGGACTTGGGGTACAGCAGCCATCTTCTTCTCTGCTTCTCTTTGGTTCCTTGCAGTTTCAGTGGTGACTTTGACTTCCAGCCCAAGAGTCCTGCCTTTTATGCAAAAATCCCCCATTCACACAGCCTGGCTGTCAATAACTCAGCAGGGGGGTTGTCCGGCCCGGACAACCACCTCAGCCAATCAATACAAAGTGCGACTTGGGTCTCCAAGGAGAACCTGTGCAGGGGCTGACTACACTCCTCCCTCACATTCAGCCCACCTAGACACCCAGGCGCCAAAGAAGGGCTTCTTCAGCCTGGAAAAGTACCACGTTTATATAGTATAATCACGGTAGAACAACTGGGGTAGATACCACTGCTACCATCCAAATCTAAATGTTAAAAGAGCAAAACAAAGCTCAGAGAGGCACAGACAAAAAGGGGTAGAAATTAACCCTTAATTAACCCTTTCCAATACGCCATGAAAGATGGGGTGTACTGGGTCTGTAATTTTAAAGTGACTATATACAATTAATGGCAACTTTACATGTTTCTGGGGGACAGTAGTCAGCCCCAGAAAAATGGAGTCAGTGGGAAGACTAAAAGACAACCCTGTATCACTGCACTGAATGTGCTGTGTAACACTCATAAAAAGTGGGGCTCATGGAGTGGTGTGCTCCAGAGGCCAAGATCACACAAACAGTAGAAATACACATGGAAAAACACATGTAAGAGTGGGAAAAAAGGCTCACACTCTTACCAGGTGGAAAAAATAACCCCCAGAAATCCAACAAAGCTGCTGAGGGACTCACTATGTGAGGGAAATTAGCCAAAAATGAGAATTCTCACTAACATTCGCCCCCCCCCCAGACTAAGGGACAAGAGGATGTAATCCACTCCTGGGTGGATCCCATACCTGTAGTCGGTTATAAACATCCTAGAGAGACCATCAGCATTGTGGTGGTGACTTCCTGCTCCGTGCTCAATGGTAAAATCAAACCCTTGTAGGCAGATTGACCATTTAAGTAGTTTAGGGTTTTCCCCTTTGATGTGCATCGGCCATCTCAAGGGTTGGTGGTCAGTCTGAATTATGAAAGTAGATCCATACAAGTATGGTCTAAACCTCTTCAGTGACCACACAATAGCAAAGCATTCACATTCTATTGTTGCCCACCTTGTCTCAGGATCCTTTAACTTCCTGCTGATGAAACAAATGGGATGTTCCCTACCTTTATCATCCAGTTGACTAAGAACTGCACCTATACCTGCATTAGAAGCATCAGTTTGTACAATGAAGGGTTGGTGGTACTCAAGAGCTCTTAGGACTGGAGCTTGACAAAGGGCTTTCTTCAGGCCTTCAAAGGCTTGAGTGCACTCCTTGTTCCATCTAACCATTTAAGGGAATTTTGGAGAGGAGATCACACTCACGGGAGAAGCTATGGTCCCATAGTTCTCTATGAAGTTCCTGTAATACCCAGTGAGACTTAGGAAGGCTCTCACTTGGGTTTGAGTAGTAGGGGTGGCCCAGTTTTGTACAGCCTGTACTTTGCTAGGCAATGGCATATTTCACACCCTCCTACTTAATTTCCAAGGTAGACCACTGTGCTCTGACCACTTTGAGATTTACTTGCCTTGATGGTAAGATGGGCTTGTTTAAGAGCCTGCAAAACATATCCTAGGTGATCAATAAGTTATTTCCATGTAGGGCTGAACACTGCAATGTCATCCAAGTTCGCCATGCAGAAGTCGTCCATCCCATTCAGAACTTGACTGACCATCCTCTGAAATGTAGCAGGTGCATTCCTTAGTCCAAAAGGCATTACCTTAAATTGGTAGAGGCCTGCTGGGGTGGAGACTGCAGTTTTCTCCTTGGCATGGTCTGTCAGGGCTATTTGCCAATAGCCTGACGTTAGGTCAAATGTGCTGAGGTACTTGGCTGCACCAGGTTTGTCCACCAACTCATCTGTCCTAGGTAAAGGGTGGGCATCAGTCTTGGTGACTACATTTAGAGATCTATAGTCCACGCAGAATCTCAACTCCTTGGTTCCAGCCTTTGGTACAAGCACAACTGGGCTAGACCATGGACTAGTAGAGGGTTCTATAACCCCGAGATCAAACATCTTGTTTACCTCATTCCTTATATGGGTTCTTACATTGTCTGACATTCTGTGCCCCCTGCTTTTCACAAGCAAACAGTCACCAGTGAGAATGTCATGCTGGCCCCAAGGGGTTCAGCCTGGTAAAAGTGAGAACAGGGAGGCACACTGATTTAACAATAATTTGCACTCATCCTGCTGGTCAGATGTTAGACTGGAAGAGAGATTAACTCCTTCCACTTTGTCATCTAAAGGAAAGCCTCTGAGGAGGTCAGGCAGAGGTTCACTCTCCTCCTCCTCCTCTTGAGCTGAAGCTAGAAGCAAAGATCCCATGTCAGGTCTAGAGACATAAGCCTTTAAACGCTCAGTGTGAAAGACTCTGGGAGCCTCCTTAGGATTGCCTCAATCCATCAGATAGTTCACCTCTCCAAGTTCACCCACAACTTTGAAGGTTCTATCCATTGTCTCTGCCTTGTGGGCACCATAACAAGAACAAGCTGGTCTTTAGTAAACTCAACCATGTTAGCCTTCTGGCCATGCCAATGCTTGACCAGAGCTTGACCAGCCCTCAAGTTATCACTTGCCTCTGCCATCATGTGTGACGTTCTCCTCTGGAGACCTATCACATAGTCAGTCACTCTGACTGGATTGGGGGAAGGAACACTCTACAACCCCTCCTTAATCAGGGCCAATGGACCTCTGACTGGATGGCCATAGAGAAGTTCAAAGGGACTGTAACCTACTCCCTCCTGAGGGACTTCTCTATATGCAAAGAGAAGGCATGGCAGTAGAAGGTACCACTTTCTTTTAAGGGGTTCTTCTAAAGCAGCTATCATGCTCTTCATAAACCTCTCCACCAGTCCATTTGTTTGTGGATGGTAGGCAGTAGAGAACTTGTAAGTGACTCCACAGGTTTTCCACATGGCTTGCATGTAGTGAGACATAACATGTCATCCCCTGTCAGATATCACTTCCTTAGGAAAACCTACCTTGGTAAAAATACCAAGTAGAGCCTTAGCCACAGCCTAAGCCGTAACAGTTCTCATAGGTATTGCTTCAGGATACCTAGTAGCATGGTCTACTACAACCAGGATAAACCTGTTACCTAAAGATGTGGGAGGGTCAAGAGGACCAACAATGTCAATCCCAACCCTCTCAAAAGGAACTCCCACCACTGGGAGAGGCACCAAGGGTGCAATATTCTTGGCTCCACTCTTGCCAGAGGTTTGGCAAGTGTGACAGCTCCTGCAGAATTAGTCTACTCCTGAACCCATTTTAGGCCAGTAGAAGTACAGAGAGAGCCTTTCCTTGGTCTTCTTAAAACTTAAGTGACCAGCCAAAGGTATCTTGTGGGCCAACTGTAGGAACTGGAGTTAGTTCACTAGAGGTACTATAAGTCTTTTGCAGTCCCCAGGGGTGGACTCAGTTGGTTCACTGTAGAAGACGCCATCTTCCCAGTGCAACCTATACTCCCCAGGCTCTTCCTCATCGAGCTGAGAAGCTGCCTGTAGACAAAGGCCCTCAAGAGTAGGACACTCTCTTTGTCCTCTGCTGAAATCTGCCCTATTTGGTCCGCCTTCTGCCAGTAAAGACTGCAGCTCAGGATTTTCAACAGGGTCAAGATCTCCAACCAGAGTAGGATCTTCTTCTAGATCTGATTCCTCAGTATCTAGTTGAACCAAACAGGGTTGAACCTCACACTCAGCCTCAGCTGGTGGAGGATTCATGGGTGTGACTTTGGACAGTCTTGGCGATGTCCTTCTAGGCACAGGAGTGCTTGCTGGTTTCTTGGTGGAAGACTTGGGTTTCCCCTTTGTCTCATTTTTACTTGCAATAGCAGTAAGTAAGTCCTGTGGACTTGGGGTGATAGTTTCTTCTATCAAATCCCCAGGAGAGCCTCTCAAGGTTCTATCCCTAGAAGAACTTGTGAGCTCCTGCTTCCTTTTGCTGGGAGGTCTGGGGGTACTAGACACAACTCCAAGAGTTTTCAGGTCATTACCCAACAGCACTCTCCCAGGTACGTCACTTTGCACACTAACAGGTATTCTGACAGTCATGTCATTACACCGGATGAGAGCTGGTAACTGGGGAACCATTGCACGGGGCCTCCAGCTAACTTGGTTAGGTTTTTGGGTGCCTTAGCAACATCCTCTACCTTGAAAAAACATTCATCAACTACAGTTATGCTGGCTCCAGTGTCTCTGATGGCAGGTTTCTCCTGACCATTCACAAGAACACTATCTTTATAATACTCTTTAGTATTATCTGGGATTGAGTTACAGACATCTAAGTTCTGTTGTTCTCAAAGACCCAAGGACACTAAAGAAACACTAGCTGAGACTCTCATAGGCTCATCAGCTAGTAACTAAAAGTTTCCACTAGCTATAGGTACTTCTTCCATCTGGGAGAACGCTAATGAGACAGTGTGGACCCCTGAAGGTTTACCCTTACATCTGGGATCCCCTTTCACATGGTCAGTTGACCCACAAACAAAACATATCCCAAATGCTTTATTGAATGGGGGTTTGTTCTGACCTCCATATGGTTTGGTACCAGATGGTACACTAGCCTGATTCGGTTTCACTTGTGGCTTACCCTGTGTTAGGGAGAATTCTCATTCTATGGCTAATTTCCCTTACCTAGTGAGTTCCTCAGCAGCTTTGCTGGATTTCTGGAGTTTATTTTTTTCCACTTGGTAAGAGTGTGAGCTTTTCCCCCACTCTTACCTGTGTTTTGCCATGTGTATTTCATCTGTTTTGTGATTGTGGACTCTGGAGTACACCACTTCAGTAGCCCCACACTTTTCTGTGTTGCACAGCACCTTCAGTGCAGTGACACAGGGTTGTCGTTTCGACTTCCCACTGACTCCATTTCTGGGGCTGACTACTGTCCCACAGAAAAGGGTAACGTTGCCATTTACTTTACATAGTCATTTAACTACAGATCCAGTATACCCCACCTTATATGGAGTATTGGAAAGGGTTAATTCTTAGCCCTTTTTATCTGTACCTCTTGGAGCATTGTTTCGTTCCCTTAACATTAAGACTTGGCTGGTGGCAGTGGTATCTACCCTAATTTTCCTACAGTGATTATATTTCATAACGTGGTATTGTTTTAGGCTATTTTAGTAGCCTCAAACTTTAAACCCGCCAGCCCAAATACTTCTTATTTCAGCTCCAGTTGGGTTTAATCACCATTTCTTTTTGTTAACATCCTTCTTGGGTCTTTCTTTGCGTGGCAAACCAGGTTTGCCTCCTTTGTTCGCTGACCTTTGGCGGGCTTCTGACCAGAAGCCCTCCTTTGGCGTCTGGATGTCTAGGTGCGGTGAATGTGAGGGAGGGGTGTAGTCACCCCCTGCACAGGGTCTGCTTGGAGACCCAAGTCGCATTTTGTATTGATTGGCTGAGGTGGTTGTCCGGGCTGGACAACCCCCCTGCTGAGTGATTAACAGCCAGGCTCTGTGAATGGGGGATCTTGGCATAAAAGGCAGAACTCTTGAGCTAGAAGGCAGAGTCTCCTCTGGAACTACAAGGAACCAAATAGAAGTGGAGAAGAAGACGGCTGCTGCAACCCCGAGTCCCGGTAAAGCCCTGCTGCAGTCCTGAGCTATCTACCCCTCATACGACTAAGAGAAGATCCAGTCCGGAGTCTTCATCCCTTGAGCATGGTGGGATCAACCAGCTCGTCTTTTCTTCAGTCAGAGAATCCTCTCCTTGGTTGAAATCACTGCTGTGCTGTAGTGATCTGGTTAGCCATCAGAAGAGCCCTCTCCTGATTTAAAGGAGCACAACTTTTATTCATCGTTGTCTTTCTCGCTGCTGCTGGCCTCATTCCTGGGTAGTGCAGATCGCTCCAGACATCCTCCTTCTTGTCCCCACGACTGAAGCCGCAGGAAGCGTGAGTCTGCAGGAACTACCAGGAACAACTGCCGTGGCACCAGCTTTTCTCCAATGGAATAAGGTACTGTGCACACTTGGTCTTTCTCTCCGTCTGACCAGCTGGAATCGGGGAGAACCCTTTACCTCCACGAAGATTTGTTCTTTCTTCCCTCCTTCTTATAACTTTTCCTTCCATTTGACAATCTTTACAAACTCTTGGCATCTTGAATCTCTAACGTTCAACGTGTGATGTGATCCTCGGCAACTGAGCATCTGCTCCATTGACACTGGCGCAGGCCCATTGACTTTAATCTGTATCTTTGAACTTGTCCTCGAGTCTACTTGCCTTGAAAAAGTATTGCCTTTGATTTTCATTCACTTTTCCCTTGTTTTTAATTCTTAAGTACAAAGTGTGTTTTAACTTCATGAGCATTTCTATTCGAGGGTACGCGTTAGTATCGCAACAGCGGTCTGTCAAATCCTAATTTACTTATCTTGAATTTACTGGCACAAGTGGAATTGGTTGTGTGTGGTGTATTTTACGTGTGGTTTCCAATTTATAGAAGTGAAGTGTTTTTATAACAGATGGTTTAAAAATAAATGTACTTATATTTTTTACCTGAAACCTACTCAGTGTTTGCTTGAGTCACAGTAATTGTGGTCCTTTGTGTAATCTCTGCTACTGCTCATATACTCTTGAGATAAGCCTGGCTGCTCTGCTACTGCTACCACTTTAACATAGTAGTACAGGCTTGTACCAAAGATGAACTTGTATTACCACGTGTAGTCTTAATTGTGTGTAGTGGTCCCTAAGGGCACTGCACAGGATTCTGCCTAACACCCTTGATCTGTTTGTGGCCCTCTTTTGGTTTGGAATTATTGGAATTCCCCATGTTATCTTTCTTTGGCTGATTTCACTTATCCTTCTTCTGAGTTGCCCCAGAATCCTTGTGAGTAGCCCTATTGGCAACCCACAAGTCAGCAGCCTGAGCTAACATCTTAGGATCTATCTCCTTTGAATCAGCCAAGTGCTGTCAAATCTCAGGAGAGCAGGCATCATAAATTGACTCCAACATAACAAGATTCCTCAAACCTTCATAAGTGTTCACTTTGTAACCCTTAACCCAACCATCTAAGTTTTTCAAACATTCACACACCCAGGTACCCCAAGGGGTACCATCATGCTTTTTGTGGGTCCTAAACCTTTAAAGGTACAGGGAAGGGGTCTTCCGAAATCTAGCTATTAAAGCCAGCTTCACACACTCATAATCCTGCTTATCCTCCTCCCCCAACTCCATTACAGCATCACTTGCAACAGGGGGAAGCCTTGAGAAAAGCCAAGGAATCAACTGATTCCCTGTGATACCCTGAATCCCATGATTCTACTCAAACATTGATAACCAATGCAAAACATCAAGTTTAGTCTCATACATAACAATAATTTCCTTTGGCATACAGGGTCTCTTAGGGCTGGAAGACCTAGTAGATTCTGGGAGAGAAGCATTTTCCAAAGACAATTTCTTCATCACTAAAGCATGAGCTATCTCCATTTCCCTGAGCCTTAACTCTTGATGTTTCGTGGCAGTTTGTGCCTCAATACGTTTCACTTCTAATTCAAGTCTCATGTTCTCAAGGGCAATACATTCATGAGTGAGTGTAGGACCTGTGGGGGTCCCTGTGGACAGAGGCTGTGGTTTCTGAGCAGGTAAGCGAGTGGCAGGATCTCCTAACAAAGATTCCTCTACTTCTTCTAAACCAACACTCTCAGAATCAGAAACATCTGTATCCACATTTGCGGGAGTGGTAGGCCATTCTGACTCTCTCTCCAGACTTTGTTTTCCCAATAACTTAGCAACAATTTAAGATTTTTTTCCTTTACCAGAGAGTCTCTGTTCTCTATACATGGTTCTCAAAACCTCAGCAGTGTAGTTTAAAAGATTCTCCTCACTGTAGTTTTCCATATTTTACATGATTTTTCAGTTATTAGACCATAGTGGTGTTTGGCCTTGTGGTTAGTTGACCCAAGGTAATAGCAGCACTCTAAGTGTAATCACTATACTTAAACATCCCGCCGCTTCCACCAGTGTTAGGCAGAATCCTATGTAGTGCCCTTAGGGACCACTGCACATAGTTAAGACTACAAGTGGTAATACAAATTCACCTTTGGTACAAGCCTGTACTACACAGAAAGAGTGGTAGCAGTGACTGAGCAGCCAGACTTATCTCAAGAGCAAATGAGCAGTGGTAGATATTACACAAAAGTCTACAGTTGCTGTGACTCAAGCAAACACTGACTCAAGGTTTCTGGTTAAAAAATATAAGTACATTTATTTTTAAACCATCTGTTCACAAAACACTTCACTTCTAGTAAAATAAAACCACACTTCAAATACACTACACACAACCAATTCCCCTTGTGCAGAACAATTCAAGGTAAGTACCTTAGGATTTGACAGACCGGTGTTATGAAACAAAGACGTTAGCGGGAGTACATATGCGATCACTTTTTGACAGTAATGACAGTTCGGTCTTACTAAAGATAAGCGTACCCGCGGGAAGAAATGTAAACGTAGTCAAACATACTTAGCACATGAATTAACACAAGAGAGTTGGGGATAGAAATCATAGGCAATACTTATATCAAGGCAGTGAGAATCAGAGGGCACTTTCTAACACGACAATATAAGTCAATAGGCCTGCGCAAGTGTCAAGTGGAACAGAGTTCCTGTTGCCGAGGATCACACGGTTAGAATAGTTCACGATTCAAGATTGCCAGGAGTACTTAGATATTGTCAGAAGAGGAGGCAAAAGTTATAAGAGGGAAGGAAGAAAAGGACAAGGGTTCACCCCAATTCCTCTAAGTCGGACACAGTACCTTATTCGCTGAAGAACGCTGGATGTTCCTGGTAGTTTCCTGCAGACTCACGGTTCCTGGAGCTTCAGTCGTGGAGACAAGAAGGAGGATGTCTGGAGTGGTCTGCACTACCCAGGGATGAGGCTAGCAGCAGCAACAGTGAATACAAGGTGCACTCCTTTAAAACAGGAGAGGCTCTTCAGATAGCTATCCAGACCACTACAACAGTGTGCAGCAATTTCGACCATGAAGAGGATCCTCTGGCTGTGAAAGATGAGCTGGTTGACCCCACGCAAAGTAAAACACAAGAAGGACTTTAACAAAAAGAAATGGCGACTAAACCTCACCGGAAATAAAAAGTATTTGCGCAAGCAGGTTTATGTTCGAGGGTATAGTATAATCTTGGTAGAAAAGTTAGGGTAGATACTACTGCCACCAGCCAAGTCTAAATGTTAAAAGAGCAAAACAAAGCTCAGAGAGGCACAGACAAAAAGGGGTAAGAATGAACCCTTTCCAATACTCCATTAAAGATGGGGTGTACTGGGTCTGTCGTTTTAAAGTGACTATATAAAGTTAATGCCAACTTTACATGTTTCTGGGGGACAGTAGTCAGCCCCAGAAAAATGAAGTCAGTGGGAAGTCTAAAAGACAACCCTGTGTCACTGCACTGAAGGTGCTGTGTAACACACACAAAAAGTGGGGGTCATGGAGTGGTGTGCTCCAGAGCCCAAGATCACACAAACAGTAGAAATACACATGGCAAAACACATGAAAAAGTGGGAAAAAAGTCTCCCACTCTTACCAGGTGGAAAAATAAACCCCAGAAATCCAGCTGCTGAACGACTCACAAGGTGAGGGAAATTAGCCATAAATGTGAACTCTCCCTAACACTGTGGATGGACCTAGTTGCGTCACTGGTCCTTAATGTTGAGGTCCAGACCGGCTGCAACCATTCCATGGGTTTTTATAACTATGATTATTGTCTGTATTCTTCGTGATAATTTTCCCAAATGATTACTGTCCGTAACCTTATAGTGTCCTTTCTCTCTGCCAGGTATGAAGATGACCCAGGAGCGTGTGATGATGAAAAATGTCTATTTCGGAGGATCTACTAGTGGTAAGTAGTCTTTCCAGAAGTTACTCCCCCGTTCGTGAGTTGCGCTGCTTAGCGTGTTAAAGTCTACGCAATTGCTAACCTTGTATTTCCCTTTGCAGGTGCAGCTGGTCGGTGTTTGCTGGTGAGCGGTTTCCGAACTCTTGCAGGCTGATGAAGATCCGCAGGGATGCTGGTCGGAAGAAGGTCCCGTGTAGATGGGAGTTTGGGACTGGTAAGGATGCTAGGCGGCTCCCGCGGAGGACCCGAGGAGACAAGTAAGATGTGTGCGGATGCTGCTGGGTCAGAACAGAATAGCAGTTCTTCAAGCGTTGGCATGGCTGACTCAGGTAAGATGCACGCGTAGACTTCAGAGTTCGAAGCAGGTAGCTGAACTTCCAGCGATGGTGTGGCTGACCTCAAGGTAAGATGCGTGCGGTAGCTGCAGAGGGGGAAGCAGATAGCAATGCTTTCAACAATGGCGTGGCTGAATTCAAATAAGGTTCTGGAGGGTTCCAGAGACTGAAGATGCTTGGGCTGAATCAGGTAAGGGTCTCCTGAATGGCAGTAAGCATTACGCTGCTCTAGAAGACTAACGCGAAGCACCAGCATGACGATGGGGCTGGCTTACAAAACCTGGCCCCATTCACTCCGCGTAGGCCCTGTCTTGTGGCATCACCTTGCCACTCCTACTGTCTTCTGCACGTGCCTTCCATGCAGTGGTAGGACCCCGCCCAGGCTAAATGCACGTGCCTTCCCTATTCTGTGTGCAGAGCACACTTTGTAATGAGCTTGGTGCCATAGGTGCCAATACTGGGTCCATTGGGACCCTGCAGGATGTGAAGTAACTGGCCCATGACCAGTGGCCATGACAGTGCCACAACGTACTGCGGGAGGTTTATTCCACGCATGTGGGCTGCCGGGGGTTGCTTGCACGTTTATTATCATTTTCTGGGGTGCCTGAGCATTGCGTGACCCGTCTTTTATCACCAGGGGTCACAGACAGCCTTACATCTAACATCACGTACCCTGCCCCCTTCGCCCCAATTTCCCAGGACAATTGTTGTGTGCACCTGCCATTGGCAATATACCATTTCTGCAATGGTTGGGAGGCCACCAAAAGGGAAGGGCGGCAAAGCTCTGTGACCTCCCAGGGCTGGGCGCGGTGGGGCACATGCCCGGGGTGGCCAGGGAGTCCAGGGAGCCCAGGGAGCCCAAGGTGGACGCGGAGGGGGACATGGCCAGGGTGTACCACCAGGGCTGGATGTCCAGCAACTTGCTCGGACAGCCATGCCACCACCCCCAGCGCCTGAGGGAGATGCTGCTGCTGCAGACATCCCCAGCGCACATCTGACCCCAGAGCCAGTGTCATCTGCTGGCACGGGCCACCAGGTTGTGGAAGCTGCAGGTGCAGCTGTGGCAACCACCATCCAGGCTCTGGGTCATCCAGCCCAGGCTGCCTTGGCACAGGACTCCCAGGCAGATTTTCAGGGCAGGAAGGCCAAGCCACGTGTGTCCAAGGTAGCTGTGACCAAGGCACATGTTCCTGGGGCAGTTTTGCATTCTGCTGCCCCAAGCAGTCAGGTGCAGCCAGGTGCAGCCAACAACACCCCGGCAGTGAGTCTACCAGCCAGGACTGTGTCAGTCACAGCCCTTGGCACTGAGGCGGTTGTGCTGCTGGGTCCTGGCAACAGCACCCATTAGCCAATCACACAATCCAGGCCTTCCGTCCTCATGCCAATTCCTACTCGCATTGGCCAGTCCACCATCGCCACTGCCCCCAATTGACCAGAACGGCATTTGCCTCTCAGGGTCAGCACAACGGGCCAAGGGAAGGAAATGTGCTTCTGCACAAGAGTCTGGGACCCCAGACACGGCTTCGGTTCCGGCACGGCAAGGAAGAAGCCTTTCATTAAGAGTGATTGATTTATTGATTGATTGATTGATTTATTTATTTATAGAGTGCTTTACACCAAGGCGCTGAAAGTGGAGCTGGACTTCCTTGTGGACTACGTGTCGGCACACAACCGCAATATGCTGGTGGTCTCAGGTTGCCATACTATGCCTGCCCAGTGTCATGTCTACTGGCAGTTCATTGCGGATGGTGTGAATGCAATGGGATATGAGAAGCGCACAGCTCTGGGTGGCTACAAGTGTTGGACTGACCTCTGACGCTGTGCAAAACAAAAGCGGGCCTATAATTACTCCCTGACTCTGGTGACTGGCAGTGGGCCACCACCAGAGGATTATGAACTCACTCCGCATGAGAAAATTGCTGCAGAGTTCATTGAATGGGGACAGATCTAGGGAGTGGGAGAGATGTCGGATTATGACGCAACATCCAGTGAGTCTTGATGCGTGTGTGTCCAGCTCATGTGTGTTTTGCTTGTGTGATGTGTTGTGATTGACTGCCAGTTCAGGCTGTGTATTAATGAGTGACATGTGTGAGACATGCAATGCTTTACTGATGTGTGCTTGTCGCCATGCAGTCTGCATGCAGGACATGTGCTGCACACAGGGGCAGTCCTCATCACCACACATGCACCCTACTTACATGCAAGTCACTTGGCAGCCTCTCCTTTCCATGTACAAGCTCACTGACATGTTTGCATATAGCCTGTGGTGTAGTTCCACCCAACACTCAGCCTGTGTTGTCACATGACTGATAGCTATGTGAGGTCACCCTGCAAGCTGCTCCTCCTCACAGGCATGCTTCCTTGCCTCTCCACCACCCTGCAGGTCACTGTGTCTATGGTACTGGTGATTTCCGTGTAGGACTACTGCTATGGCCTGTTCCCCTTTCCTGTGTACATGCACACTTCCTTGTGCAACCCTGCCATACCTGTGCTGTGGGTTACATTCTTTACCCTTGATGCAGGGTGTCTCACTTGGACCGTGCAGATGGCACAGGTTCAGAGTGGACATGAGTGTTCATTCATGGACCATGTGCATTCCTTGCAAGCCCCTATGGGTCCGTGGCAGGCTACTCATTGTACTACATATCCAGTATTTTATCAGTCTCATGGTATTTGGTCAGCCATATAATGCTCACTCGGGGTCACTTCCTCATCACGCACATGTTTAGGGTGTCCTTGTCTGTGTCGAGCACAGGCCTCCCTCTGTTACAGCCACCCAGACACTAGGCTACTGGTGTTTTGGCTTCTGCATGTATAGATGTATTTGTGATGGTTCCTCATGTGTCCTGCTTTCTGTCCGCCTCTCATCTGCTGTAGTCTCAGTTGTTTCAGATGATGCAATTGACTCCTGCAAACAACGTCTGCAACTTCACAGTACTGTGGTCAGCCATTCAGAGCCATGCACTGTCTCCCTGACATTCCCCGGGAGATGTGGGGGGTGCAGTGCATCCCTACAACCGAGTGCCAACACTTTGCACTTGATGACTGCACTTGCCCTTACAGTGCTGTCAAGTCACAATATTGACATTACTACATTTCTCTTTCTGTTGATAGTTGAGGATGTACAAATGTGCAGCACTGCACCCACGCACTTCTGATCCATGTTTCACCCTTCAGCATCCCTATTCACTTGTGTGTTGTCAAAGTGACCTGCCATGTATGTATCCATTTGCCTCCCTTCAATGTATTTCAAGGCACTTCCGGTGTTGCATCCTGTGACACGTGTGCTTTTATTGCTATTAATGTTTTTGGAGCGCATGTTGACATGCATTTTGCATGTGTCATGGACACTTCTATTTGACTTACTGCTGTGGCTATTTGGGAATTATGCCATGGCTATGCTATGTGCCATCTCTTTGTTGACATCTGTACATTTTGGCTAAGATATAGGCCTGCGAGAAGGCTGTGTGTGACACAGTTGATCTGCAACATGCAGTACATGTGTGGGTTTCGCATTTGACACGCATCCATGTCTGCTTTCAGGGAACCCTTCCATTTCATTGCCATTGCATGCATACCAAAGTTTGGGTCGTGTGTGACATGGCTGCCTCATATGTTGGGCCTCAATATTGCGTTGTATAAATGTGTGGTATGTGCTGCTGACATGTGTACTCATGTTTATTTTATTTTTTTACAGGTGATGTTGCACCGGAAGCAGTGGAGGAGGAGATGGCAGACAGAGTGGAAGGTTCAGGTCACCAGTCATGCACCAGTGGTGGTCGTGGGGTAGTAGGCCATGATCATCCCTCGGTGCTCCAGACCATCCTGTCGAGGCCTGCCCCTGTGTACGGCTCTGAGGATATCTCTGACTCTAATGTTGAATCGGATGCTGATGAATCTATGCCATTGACGGTGGGTGATTCTGCAATGGATTCTGTTCTGTCCCCCACACCTGCAGTGGTGGTAGGCACCTTAAGGGGCCAGTCAGTGTTGGAACGTCAGCCTGTGGTGGTTACGTGTGCTGAGTCACACTCCACACCAGTTGCTTCTGTGCCTGAGGCAGCAGATCGACGGAGGAATGCAGTCCTGCAGCCGCAGGCTGTGCCGCACAGCGAGGACCACATCTCCTTGGGCCCCACAGGCGTGGTGCTCAGCAATGCGGTGGCCGTGCATCACCAGGGATCACTGGGTGGGAGCTATCCATGTATGCCATTGCACAGCAACAGGGAGGAGAAATTGAGCTGTTGGCTCAAGGCATGGAACATGTGGCTGATTCCATTCTCCCCCCTGATAGGCAGGTGGAGCTCCAGCAGCAGGCAATGCAGTCCACATGCCGCTCACTCAGGCCGGTTCATGGCGGCGTCCAACAGGGCCCGCCGGGCTGAACTGGTGGCTCTGCCCTCAGCTATTGCTGCTGATGCACAGGCCAACAGGGAAGCCCTGAGGGAAGATTACACCTCCCTCAGAAGTACACTGGCTGCTCTCATCATGGCCCAGGAGACACAGGCAGAGCAGAGAATGGTGCAGCTGGAACACAGCCTCTCGGCTGAACTCCATGCAAGCCAGGAGGAGGTCCTTCTGTCATGTGAGGCCTCCCTGGCATAACTCTGTGTAACACATGAGTCCTTGCAGGAGGAACTCTGTGTTACACGTGAGGTGGTGCATCGGGACCTCTGTGCCATATTCATTCAGAACCAGGTTCACCAGGCCTTCATGCTTGCTGCCGTGGATTCTCTTGCTGGGGAAATGTGTGGTCAGGCACCTTTGCCACCCGCACCTCCTAATGTACAACCAGTGGGTGATGATGACGATGACCTAGCTCTCACTCAGGTCATGCCATGAAGACCATGGGCCCATGGAGGAATTTATTTTTAGTCTCAACATCGCCACATGTCAGTGTTGAGGTGCCCCTTCCTGGGTGTGCCCCCATCCCCTCCCCCTCCCTGGGTCCACTATGACAATTTTCATTTTTTGTCTATTGCGCATTTATGTTGCAGTGTGGTGCTATGTGGCATCCGATGTCATCCATGGTGTGTTCTGGCTGGGTCCATACAGGCCTGTCTCATGTTTGTGTTTGTGTTTGTGGCTTGGGGTCCAGACACATATGCCACTCCTGCTTCTCCTTTCCATGGGCTCCCAAGGATGGCACCGTGTGACAGTAACTTACACAGAGGCATTGGACTTCCATCATATCTGTGGCCAGTCTGAAGTCCAACTTGTGTATACACCTCTAGTGGGGATTCATGATGGTTTCTCCAGTGCATGGTTGGACTGCATTTTGGTGAGTATATTGTTGACTGTGCATGACTTCATTCTGCTAATTCATGTATTGCTATGTGTACATTGTTGATGCACTTCATGATGTATGCGGTCCCCTGCCCCCTTTAGCTGTCGAGGCCACTCTCATAATGGTAGGGGGACGTGTGGTGGCAATGTCACATTGAGGCACTTGTGCTATGGTGTTTACACACTGTCTGACATTGTGACTTTGGGTCCTGTGTTCATGATGTGTTATGCTGGTAAATTGATAGTCCTGTGTTGGCGTTGCTTATAATGTGTCACAGGATCAGCAATATGTTTCCGGTGCAGATGTGTCCACAACAGAGTGGTTAACATGGAAAATGTATGCTAACATGCATTGAATCGTCCTGCAAACACCCCCCCACAACACACACAACACATCCCTAACCCCACCCCCAACCCAACATCCACCCACCCACACATTACTTGCCTTCTGAGACATGCTATGTCCCTTCTGCACATGTTCACATTGACTTTTGTGATCCTAAACTGGCGCTGCTGGCTCATTTTTTCCCTTTGTTTTTTGTATGCAGCTGCAGGGGTTTTCAGGCCACTGACACCGCTCACTGTACTGTGTGGTGTAGTGAGCGGGGTGTTGTGGGGGACAACCCCGCAGCACCCGCATTTTCCTTTCTTTTTTGGGATTCCTTGAAATGCATGCCACAATTTATGTACTTTTAGTATAGGTTGACTATTTTTGCTCACTCTTTTCAGAGTGCGTGTCTGAGGGGATTGTCTGTGGCCTGTCTCCATTTGTAACAGTGCGCTTTGTGACAGCTGTGTCATGTGTGTTGATATGTTATTGAGGTTTTCACATTGCATGCCATGGCATGGTGTGTGGGGTGGGTGACATGGGGTTGAAGGAGGTTTAGGTGACATACCAGCATTTGGATGTGCTATTTTGCACGGGTGGTGGTATCTGTGGCTTGCATGGGTGCCTTTTGGTCACACAGGATTGTGTTTGTTTAAGTGGTTTGGGATGCACACAATGCTGCAATTCCAAGGACACATTCTCAGAGTGTTAAGGTTGTGACAGTTGACTGTCTCTTTGTCATCATCGATTGTCACCTGGAATGTGCCAGGCCTGTGTGCACTCCGTGGAGGGGGCGGGTTTAGGTGAAAAATGTAGCCACAAGCTAGGTACGGGCTGCCTCACAGCGTGCCTTTTCCCCTCCCATGCACAGCGGCCATGCGTGTGGTTGGGGATGTGGGGGCACCACCATGTCCACCGGTACGCCCAGCCGGGTTGCAACGTTGTGCAGGACACATGCTGCCACAATGATCCTGCACACTACTGGGGGCGCATGTAGTACCTGCACACCAGAGCGGTCAAAGGAGCGGTAACGTGACTTGAGCACTCTGAATGTGCGCTCCACTATGCCCTGGGTTGCAATATGGCCTGCGTTGTATCTTACCTGGGGTGGTGTGGTGGGGTTCTGTATTGGTGTCATCATGTTGGTGCTCAGAGGGTAGGCACTGTACCCTGGGGAGGTGATAATGGTTGTTATTAGTTGGGTTTGTGTATTTGTCTGTGTGTGACATGCATGCATGTGCACAGGCATTTGTACTCACCAATGAGCCATGTGTTGCCATGCCTCCCAGCTTCCAGGTCCCGGTCTAGGGCTGACATTCTGAATATGAAACTGTCATGGGTGGACCTGGGATAGTTTGCATAGACAGAGGTGATGATTCCCTAGGCATCGCATACAACCTGCACGTTGATGTAATGCCAGTGCTTTCCGTTGCGATAGATGTGCTCAGTGGCCCTAGTGGACGTAGGGCCACATGGGTGCAATCAATGGCACTGAGCACTCTGGGGAAGTGTGCCACCCCGCAAAAGTCCTGGACCAGGGCCTGCCTTTCTGCCGGTGTTCTGGGCATCTATATGTGCCTGCAAACTGAGGGGTATGTAGTCATGATTCCCAACACCTGCTGTAGGCTGCGTGACTGCGTGGCCTGTGAGACACTGAGACACCCCCAACTATGGCAGTTGTCCGCTTAAATGACCCAGTGGCCAAAAAATGCAGGACAATGAGGGGTTCAGTACTTGGGAGCACAAGGTGGGTGATGTGAGGTCATCCTCCCACTCAGTGACCAGGTCTAGGATGATATGAGGTGGAAACCTATACCTGCCATAGACCTGGTCATCAGGCATCCCTAAAAGGCTGGTCCTGGGTAAGAAAATGCAGAGCCTGGCTATCCTCCTCCTGCGGTGTCCCACGATCACTGCTGTGAGGAATGGGACATTCCTCGTAGCTGTATATGCTTGCTTGTTGTTTGTGTGCGCTTTTATGCTGTGCCAGGCCGCTTCCGCCTGCTTTTGCGTGGCAGACATGTTTCCGGCGTTCTGCGTCTTTTGGCGTGCGTGTGTTTGCCCTGTTCAATTCCATGAATACGTGTTGTTAGCGTGCGTGTGGGCGTTGCAAGGGTTTCACTGCTGTTCTTTCCCCGTTACGCCCACATTTTCGCATGTTGTTCCCCATTTCACGTGTTCCGCCCCCTTTTTCGGTTTGTGTGCCTTCAGTGGGCAACTCATGCACAGCTTTTGGGATGTCGCAGTGATGTGTGCGCCACGTGCGGATTCAAAGCAGGTCCCAGGTAAGCCACGCGCAGTGCCTTCCATGAATCAGTAAACGGGCGCACGCGTGCGTTTCGCTCACGTGCGCTGTGTTTCTCACGCTTGCGCTAGACATTTCAGCGCACAATAATTCCATGAATTACCCCGAATATTACCTCAGTGGTGCTTTACATACAAACTGAGAAGCAACTGTCAGCGGGACAACTGCAAAGTAATGACAGCAGAACTATACTACTAAGTGGTAAGTACACTACATTTATTCCTATAACTGCGCAGGTTGTTCAGTGTACAACACTAGGAAACATTATTTTTCTTTTTTTGACTCTTAAATGGCAAGCACCCTGGAATAGCTTGAAGAGAATTTCCCTCGGGATGAAATGAGTGAAGAAAGTAACTCCACTGGTACACAACACAGTTTGAAAAGTACGACAGTTAATACACATGGCTTCCTGTATACCTGGCAGATATGTTTTTCTTTAACAATACATAAAGGAAATTAAGGGAATACCCCAGAAGCAGCACCTCCTCCACAAATTCATGGACACATAGAAAATGAAACAAACACTGTACAAAATATACTAGACAGCGTGGACGCAGAAATTGAGCAGTTGCTGAACACTTTTCCTGACTTAAAAGATTTCCTACAGAAACATATCATGGAGAAAATTAAATACCACTGCCCCACCTGCCCCTGTACCCCCTGCCCCTATCCCAGCCAACCATCCCCACAAATTCCCTCTAAAGAAATACGTTACAATGAGACCTTATTCCCTTCCTCCCCTGAAGCCCCACCTGTAGAAAACCCTATTTGCCCTTTATAAGTTTACATTTGTGCTACCCTTTCCATTTCATAATTGTTTGTATTTATGTGTGTAAATAAAGTTCAATGTGTATACTGTGGCTCTGTGTGTGTTTTGTTTTTAAAGCCCCATTATTGGTCAACGGAGCGTGCAACTGTCCGGGATGTCAGCAATTAATCAAAACGGAGGTGCCCTGTCCGGCCGACACTTGAGGGCATGCGCATTTCTCCCCATGAGCCCTCGAGCATCCAACCTGTCCGGCATGTCCGCAAAACAGTGACATACTTTAATTAGTTTGAGGACCCCAGTCATGTCTGGCGGACACCTGGGGGGCATGCACATCCCATTCCCCCTTTTATGGACAATGAGCCTGTCCGGAATGTCTGCAAAGTTCTGACATCCTTTTAATTAGTTTGGGACCCCACCCTTGTCCAGCAGACACCTACGTGCATGCGCATCTCATACCCTGGGTCCTACAAACACCGCGCCTGTTCAGAACTGTCTGCTGCATGTGTGTCACACTTTTATTTAGTTCGGGGACCCGGTACCTGTCCATAGGACACCTAGGCGCATGTGCAAAATGGATCCTGCACAATAAGAAAACGTCTGCGACGTCAACATGTGATGGCACCCTTGCTGAGCATCGGCCCTTATTCGCAGACAGGGTCCGGGCCCCAGAACATCAAAAAAGTGCTTTTTTGAGCAATCCAAGGTGTCCTTGCAGAGCTCCCACACCATGCATGGCTTGTGATATGTGAAAGTGTCAGAGGAAATTGTTTATCAGTCCCTAGTGGGCCAATCTCCAATCCCTCAAATCATCTCTGGCAATGCGTGCATCCTCATCCTCTGGGTGTGTAATGTCCATGTCGGTGGTAGCAGAACATTTCTCTTCAGGCAGAGATTGTACAGCATGGCACACACAAGCACCAGTTTACCTACTTTCTCTAGAGTGTACATCAGGGCTCGACTGGTACGGTCGAGACAGCAGAAACGTGCTTTCAGGAGGCCGAAGGTACACTCAATGCAAACACAGGTCCTACTGCGAGCGTGGTTCTAGGCATTATCCTGCAGAGTTTGTGGATCACGCACAGGAGTCATTAGCCAGTGCCGCTGTGGGTATCCGCTGTAGGTATCCGTAGTCACCTCCATGGGGGAGGCACAGGCATTAGTGACGGTGTAAGTTGTGGGGGTGGCCTTACACAATATCAGGGCAATGGACAACGTGTGCATACAAATGGGCCTTAATTTCACATCATGTGTCTATTCAATGTCTGTGCATGCTGTGTCACTCCTGCCATGCATTGTTCCTGCTTCAGATTAACCCTTGTTCCTTTGCAGCATAAATTACATAAGGTGTCTGTCAGTGATATGTGCAGCTGACATGGAGGCTGTCATGTGGCAGTGTTTTTCACCATGCAGGATGAATGCTGGGTTTCGCATAGGCCCTCCGGGAGCATCTGTTGCCACTGGGTGGCCATTGTGGGCTGGACGCAAATGTGTGCATTGCTGTGGTACTGGCAGGGTTGTTGTTGGGTGAGGCGATGTGGCCATTTGTCAGCATTGATTTGGTTAGTGCAGATTGCATTGTGGTACCTGTAGTCATGTTTGTGTTTATAGCTGCTAGTGTATGTGTACCTCAGTTTCTCCATCCAGGTAAGTCCAATGTATGCATTCTCCTTGGGCTGTATTGAGACGTTGGTGCGGGAGGTGGTCAAGTACAGATTTTGCATTTGCTTGTCATGCCATGCTTTGTGTAATCATTCACCACCCCCCATTTGGACATGTACTTCACAGCACATGTGTGCAGACATTTCTCCTCACCAACTATCCAGGCCCATAGTCCTCTGTGCCTCTCCATGTATCCTGGCATTGTGCTGTTCTGTAGGACCATTGAATCAGGGGTGGAACCAAGGTAGCGGGCACAGCAGTGGGTGATGTACAGGTTGGGGTCACAGGTCACTTGCACATTGAGGGAGTGGAAGTGCTTGCATTTACAGTACACTGCTTCGTGGGCCTGGGGTGCCAGCAACGCAACATGGGTACAGTCCAGGGCAGCGATCACAATTGGCATTTGGGCAACAGCATAGAACTGTGCCTTCATGGAATTGACCTGGGATACGGTGGTAGGCAGTGAGATTTGGTGTTGTACTTGTGCAGGAGGGCTTCAATGGCCTGGGCCAACACTGTGCAGAATGTGGGCTGTGCCTTGCTGTGCATCTTGGCCACAGAGTGTTGGAAGGTGCCAATTCCAAGGAACTGTAGGACAGACACTAGCTTCAACAGTGGGGGCACAGCTGTCCTGATGTTGATCCTGCTCCTTATGTCATCCTGTATTGTGGTGAGCAGCTCAGTTATGGTCTCCCAGTTGAGGCGGTACAAGGTGACCAACTGGCTATCAGTGAGGGTCCAGGGTGAGGGCCTGACCCTGTTGATCGGTGCACGCCTTGCTAGGGGTCCTCCCCTTCCTCCCCCTTATCTCCTCTGCACTCCCTGTGCCCTGGCCTGGTTGCCTTGCCTCTCAACTTCTAAGTGCAGCATGAACAGCTGCCTGTCCCAGCTCACAGTGGCTAGTGGCAGCACTGTGTTGGAAACAGTGGTTGGGGCAGGGGTGTGCCTTATGATTCACTCTAGAGTGAATTGGGTTAACCTGTGGCTTCATTTCTGACACGTGTTCATTTACCTCCAGCTAGACTTGTGATGCGGCTGTGTTTACTTTGTGTGGCAGGTGCAGATACCGCCGGCTGTGATGGCGCTGGCTGTAATAGCACCAGCTCTAATGGCGCAAGCTGTTTTTACAGTCAGCAGTATTTGCAGTGACTCATTATCCAGCATGACGGTATTGCCAGCACAAATTATGTTACTGTCACTTTTAAGTGTTACCGCCAGACTTATGATGAGGACCATAGTCTCCTATAAATAGGAGGGATGACTGATTTCCCCCGGTAGTCTTCTCCTTAGGTTTCACATTTACTACACCCAACCCTGAGTGCTGTGAGGGTCAGTGACCTTGGCTTCTCTCTTTTTCTTTGCTTTGGCCCACTTAGTCCCTGCCAAGTACTGCCACGAGGAAGATAACTTGTATTACACTTTGGTTTGAGTGCTCGACCCTTATTACTCTTCTTCTTTGGCTTGACCCACTTGGTTCACTTCCATGACAAGTGCTGCCACAAGAAAGATGACTTGTGTCACTCTCTTGGGTTGGATCTTCAACCCCGGGTCCTCGAGCCCCTCTCTTTATCTCCTTGGCTGCCTTGCTAGGCAAATACTAACATGAGGAAGATGGTCCTGCTCTTAATCTCAGTACAGGGTTTGTGCCTCCCGCACTTTTTGGCCCCTACCGGTCCCCACACCTCTCCTGTTACCTTGTCTGCACCCATAATGCATGGCCTGTTATTCCTAGGGTCCTTCTCCTGCTCTGAGTGTTGCAGGGGCTTTGCAGCGTCTTGGTTCTTTTGCCTTGCGTGTCTCCTGTCCGGCTCTTCGAGTGATGGTACAGACACAGCTTTTTGCATTTGCGTCACGTTCTGCCAGCCTCCTGATACTGTCTGGACGTTGTCAGGTGAAGGAGACCCGTTGTCCTCTTGACTCCAGGAGCAGACTCCTCTTGGCCCTTTCCTGGCTTTCTCTGCACCTCCTTCATGCTTTCCGGGCTTCACAGTCTCTCAACCTGGTTGCCTGTGTCTCTTCGACAGGCAGTCCTTTGTTGGTCTTTATCGCGTAAGCAGGACCATGCCTACTCGGAAGTCTATACCGCTGCTGTTACTTCTTAACATTGTTCTTCATTGCCCCTTTGTCCGACCTCGTCCTAGTACTTGGGTTTGCTATGTTCCTCATGTTCTTCTTTATCTCAGTACTTTCCAGGACCTTGCAGTAGTCTACTGTACAACAACACATAGGCCTAGTCTTCACAAAGACATTAGCAGAGGAAGAAAATGCTAGAGTGTGTGGGGATGAGATGTTCCAATAAGGACTACACCTTAGATCGTCGTCCTTCTCCCTAGAGGGAAGTACCGTCCCATGAGATCCTTCCTCATTATACCACCCCCAGGTGGACTATCGGGTAGCAGACTCACCTCCCTGGCCTCAAGGGAAGGGGTTCCCCCTTGGGAGGAGTGACAAAATGTAGTGAATCCTCACAATGTACTCTGCCATAATTCCCAATGCTCTGTTTTGCTTTACTATGCTACCATTGGGAGTGATGATTGCTTTCTTTGTTTTCATGGTCAGTGATATGCAGACAAATTTCGAGTAGTGTGTGGCTATGCTAGTCAGCATGCATGTGTCACCCTAGGCATGGTTCGGAATGGAATATCAATGTGCAATGCTAGGCTAGATTAAAGCTATACAATGTATTTTAAAATAATTATAAAACACAGTGCACTGTCCTCTACTCTGTGTGCTGGGCATTGACCATTTGGGCCTTGGAGTGGTATGGAATTGTACACTTGAAAGGGCCTTTGTGGCCTTACTGACTGGTAGTTCATTACCCATGGGATGACCCATTCTAATTCACACCTACGGTCATTTCTTCTTACATTATTTCACTTTGGCATATTCACTTGAACTTATCGCGGGGACACAGCTAGCAACACCAAGCCTTTTCAGGGCTCCAGTGATGCCAGGTTGGCTGACTTAGACTGCCATAATCCTGAAAGTGGCATCCTTGGCACACACACATGTGAATAGGACGCTCTGGCTGCCACAAGACCTTGATGTTAGACTTCATCCTTAAGACGAGTGGACATTCCTTTGCTAAACTGAGAGACGATGAATGATAGGGAAACAATGAGAACCTCACAGTCGATAGGGGAAACCTAATTTTGTATTGCGTATTTATTTATTATTTATATAGCGCCTTACGCCAAAGCGCTTTACAAAACCGATTTGCAGTAAAAGTGAATGAAAATAGTGGTACAGTAGATAAGAATTACAAACTAAAATGATATAAAATTCAATTAAGATTGAAGTAAGAAATTACCTGAACAGGTGCAGCAACATCGTTCACCCACTAACGTCCTCCCAGTATACACCACAGGTTTACTGGACCAGTGGACATTGTTCACTGGCCCCCTAGGTATATTGATTCGGGATGTTACAAGCACTACAGAATAAATCAGAATTCTGCAAAATTCAGGACTGCTTGAGACCATGTCGGGCCATCACACTACCACAACATCTATTATTATTACTCTTAACCACTGAATGCTAAAGTATGAAACTAGAAAGAAATCTCCAAATGCAATCTGCACTGCACCCTTCCTCTTATATTAGACTTTTTCACGAATGAACAATTTTGAGATGATATGAACTCAAGCTCAAACAGATACTACAGCCATCTCCCTTTGTATCCTAAACTAACCCCAACCAAGTGCTATCCCTTTTCCATAGCATCTTTCCTCCCGAACATCTTCCTTTCCACAGATATCGGTCTAACAACCATAGGTATGGTCACAATACATTAGAACAAGCCTCAGTGCTGGAAGAACACTACATTATAAATGCCTACTACATTACATGTATTAAGATCTGTTTTGGTTCTAAGTAAATCATTCATTCGTTGTGTCATTTGTTATAGCGCCTTTCACCAACATTATAGTCCTAACGCACTTTCGGTTGAAAACTTTCGCTGGGGCTGGAGTCCAAAATGTGGGAAAGTTTGGGAGGTGCTATTATGCGTTTGTGCGTTTCAGCCTTTACAGTTAGGCAGGGGTGGCCAGACCCTGCTAGTCACCCATGTCCAAATGGAGTGTGTATGGGTGCAGCGGAGGTATACTATGGACTAAATGGGGGATTGTCTTTAAAGAGATAGTTATGCGGGAAGCTATAGTTCGAATTTGTGTGGTTAGTATCTTAATTCTTATGGCAGAGGTGATGTTTGTGTTATATGTGAGTGCAGAGTGTGTGGAGGGAGCCTACCTTCCACTAAATTGTGGAGGTGCGGCGTGCGAGAGGAGAAATGGATGAGCTGGACAAGCAACAATGTCTACAAACTGGGTTCAATTTTTGTACCTTGAACAATTGTGCCAAATGCAATGTAAATATCGATCCGGAAGTCATAATTCAAACAGCAATATCGCTATAGTCTAGAAAGATTGATAGTGGTTAAATTGTTCCAGTATCTCATAACACTATGCACTATTTCTGCTCATTTCTATCACTTTGTCCATTTCAGGGCAACACAGGTTTGATTATCGCATCTTTAAATATATGTTGCTTTCCCACATTGTTGGGCCGTGTCTTCATTTCTTAAATAAAATGTTACGATGAAACAAATAGTCACCAAGATTGCAAATGTTGTGTTTGGCCCCCAAAGGAAGTGATTATCAAATACTTGTTCTGAAAGTGTTGTGGCCTATCACTACACTGGAATTGAATATAGCAATTTCTCCACCTGCTTGCGTCTCCCCAGACCTCGGAGAAACAGAAATATTGCAGCCATGACATCCTGACAACAAGGAAGGAGTAAATATGTCAGATTTACACAGCTCCCACTCTAGGACTGCCGAATGCTGCACGCGGGTTTAGTGTTCAGCTGTGCACAATGGCAGGTATTTTTTTTAATAGATACGTAGAGGCCAAACATGGGGGAGGATGGCTAAGCTGGAAGACATCCAGGTATTGTTTTGGCTCAGGAATGTGCACAGTAGATAACAGAAGAGAGGGTGGTAGGAATCCAATTTTTATTTTTGTGGGAATGACAGGAAGGAGGGGAAGTGTGGGGGAGCTGACAGGGTCTGGACGGATGCTGGGCATTTGTTGTTGCTGGAGGGTGAAGGGGCGGTGCGAGACTTCCCCTCACCATTTCCTGCAATGATGGTCCATGGAAACTGCACAGGTGTAGGAAAAGATATGCAGGGGGACCTTATTTGACATCTCCATTCTTGATCGTTTCCGGTGGCATAACACAAAGGTGGGCTGGCACAAAAAGGGCAGTAAATACACATGCTGTGTCACTGTTTGAAAAGGGCAGTGCTCCAGTGCACCATCAGACCCAGCCTAGCATTGCACACCTAGCCATCCAACTCATCCACCAGTCACCCGCACATACAGCTACCCTCACTCAAACACTCACCCAGAACATTCACACTGCATTTTCATTGCCACGCATATTCACACACCCATGGATAAATACAATTCACACTGAACTCTCACTCATATGTGCACTTAGACACATCCTTGCATGCATGCATGTACACATAGATACACATCCAACACTCTCACATGAATGCACGAATACTACACACACACACACACACACACACACACACACATTTCTTACCTGTCTCCTACCCAGCCCCTCCAGGCTTGATTTTCCCCCTCTCCATGCCTCCGGTTCCCGTGCACCATGGAGACATAATCCGGGAATCAGGGAGAGCTTCCTACTTCCTGTCATGCGCAGGGGAGCTGTAGACAGCCCCCATCTCTTGCCACCAGCGGCCATCCCACTCGAACTAGAGCTCGACCCTAGTCGCAGAGTGCTGAGTAGTCGGTGTGGGCTGCCCCCCCCAACCTATCATGCCAGTGAGAGGTACCCATCCACAATTCTAACTTTAAGGCACGATAGTTATAGATAATAACCTATTCTAAAATATACAAGACAATCATTATGTTGCAATCATCTTTCATTTTGATTTTGAGCAATAGAGCTGGCCTGGTCCTCTTTCTCGTTCCTCTGCGAATATTTAACATACCATCGAAGTGCCAGTACTTGTTCACAGCACCAGTATCATTGTTTTATTCAAGACAATTAATCCATGTGAAGTTTTCAAAACCACCCGAAGCTTTTATTTGTAGTTACTGTAATCGAAACTCCTCTACAGAGACCTCCCTCAGATTAAGACAAAGCACCCATGTACATATTAGTATTACAGTATGTTTACTCGGAATCTGGGGAAGCCTATAATCTAATATTATGAAACAATCAAGTTACGTGTTCTCTTGTCCAAAATAGTATAAAAGACAATGGGCCTGATTTACAAAGCCTTTGCCAATAGGGTTTTCCCACGCACTTGTGTTTTTTGTAAATCATGCCTACGGTTTTCCCAAAAAAGAAGGGAACATCGAGTCATTGGGGATATAAATGAACTATTTCTCTGTGCCCTTTCCTTCGTTACTGGATAATGTGTATGTTATGTGGGATAATACATTCACAATGTAATACCTATCTATTATATTTGCAAAATGCACCCGAATATGAACATTGAAGACACTTGTACAAGCCTCTAAATTATGGAACACAATACCTGCGCTTTTGCGAGCAGAACCTTCATTTAACCTATTTAAACATAACACGAAGTGTTGGCTTCACAGCATGGACTCTATGACAGCCTAACCGCCTGATCCCAGCATGATTGACTGTCACTGGCACACTTTTGTAATTAATGTACTTATACTAGACTATGTATGTATGCATTTGCATGACTAAGTTTGTACCCACCTGTAACTGCAATGTAACGTAACCCTTATTGACTGCTTTCAATTGTAACTGTAACCAGATCTAACTTATGTGCCCGTATGCCCCTGGGCCTGGCTGCGCTTTATAAATAAATAAATACAAATAAATAAATACAAATACTTGTGCTATGCCTGTTTACTTCTTGTGTTTGGCACGGGTTAATTGCTGACCGTTTGACTTGGCTAGTCCTGAAGCTATGCATGCCTGCATCCATTTATAGTTGCTGTTTAGTGGCCTCTTTGACATCAAAAACCTGCATCATTTCGAAGGCAATTGCCGGCCCACAGCTCCTGAGTGGATCTAGTATTTCCTTTTAAAAGCTTTTAGCCGCAAAGAGATGTGGAATAAACAAATATGGGCTTTCAGGCACACAATGAGTCATAATTAGACCATGAATACGAACGCACTTGGAATACAATGATACTTCCATAGATGAGGACAGGGTCTGAAAGTCTGCAGGATCAATTAAAGTGCGCAGACTTATTTTTCCCGCTGACTTCATTAGCATCTAATGTGTAAGGGAGCGTTCATCCCACAGCTGTACTTCCTTTACTCCTGACAGCACTGTAATTATGAACTGCACACACCTGAACCATCATCATAAAAGTTTCAAATAAAAGCGGAAACTTTTTAGACATATAATCAAGCAGGAAAGAAGTCTTAATCAAACTTGAAGCTTGCATGTAGAGAGCACTGCCAAGAAGGTATTGCAAAGAGGGGCTCTGAGTGGAGAACAGTGGCTTGAAAGGGAAATAGCCATGGCTCGTTTGCACTCATGGACATTCGGTGAAGAAACAGCATCTCCACTGTGCCAGCCCTGGTCATTGAATGGGGGCAAGTAGTATGTTTCACCTATGTCCTGCACAGTACCAAGGGATATAACTGTATATGAAACTGCATGGTATGAACTCTGCTGAATAATTAGTCCCACTTTAGTGGACTGTAGAGACCTTGTAGTGGTCTGTAGGTTTTTGATCATAGTTCTGACGAAACAAGGATTGGGAGGGGGATTCATTAGCCAAAGGATATTTGATTTCCTTAATCAGACTAACCCTTGTATAACTAACTGCATGATGCATGTTACCCACATTGCATAAGAGCACTTCCATCCCTCCAAGGACAGCAGTAGTAGTCCACAAATGTGTACACTGTTGTTTCAACCTAGATCTATGGCAGTTTATTTGAAAGCCACCACGGCTGCGAGTAAGTGTTTTGAGTGCTTAGCTTTTGCTCCAGAGCCAGAACTCTTTCTGACCTTGGCCATTGAAGCTCTTTATGTTAATATTGCACTAAAATACGCCATGGAAAGCTTGACCTTTGCTTTGGCACTAAATCCTTAACCCTCTTCCATCCCCATAGATTTTGTTGTGGACTGCACGACCATTTCAGTGTGCAACAGATTTTATGACATGGCACACTCCAGCCAGGGACTTCTTCCACTGACACTGAAGGTGGCACACAGTAAAAACGCCTTTTTATTTTTATTTGAACACTCAATTCTTTCATGAGAAGGCGCCCAACCCGTCTCACACCCACCTTGACAACTGTGTGCCCGATTTTAACTTTATATAAAGTCTTTTCTTTTACCTCACTTGCACTTGGTCCTGGTCTCATTCCTTACTGGGGTGTGTCCACTAGTGTCTCTTATTTGGTTATTTCACTATAATTGTGGGGAATGCCAGCTTTCATTTGCAGCTAAAAACAACAACTGTGATATCCTTCAGCATAATATTATATCAATGTACACTATGAGAAAAATTACACTGACAAATCTTGTGGATACATGTAATAGCATAGAGTGTAAATTAGATGAACATTCTCGGCTACTACATAACATCACCACGAGAGAGAATAAAAAGTTTAGAGACAATAGTATGATCACAGAGAAAGAGATAGAAAATTACAAATGTTTATTGAGTGAAAATGTGGTAAGGACTGCTGCTTATAGTCTTTTAATAGTGTCTGATGATAACTACACTATCATTGAAACTCCTGTAGGGAGAACATAGGTTGATACCATAAGAAAACACGAATAAAAGAGCTAAGTGTAAGAACAATCTGAAACCCAAATGCCAATGTAGTCAGACCTGACATAAGAGGAGCTGTGAGAAACAATAAATTAGAACTGGAGACAAGGTTATTTAAAAATTGTTAAGAACGTTTAAAAGAGAGTCTAATTCCAATTAAAAAACAATGCAACAAGAATAGCGAAAAGACAACTGACAGTTCAGATCTCGATGGCAATTGGCAATGGTTGCCAGTAGCATTTAAGCCACATTTAGAAAATCACTCCAGATGAAAGCATATTACATTTTCGTGGAACATAAAAGGAAACTCGCACTTTACAAGTGATAAGGGGCTCCTAGCAAACGTTGATACATTTTGTATAGTAGTGTTACAGGAAATATGGCTTACTTAAAGCTGTGATATAGATGGTAGGAGTACTTTTCTAAGCCTGGCAACACAAGGGCCTAGGGAGAGACCAGAGGGTGGTCTTCTCACATCTATTGAACACCGTTGGATGGGAAGAAATACACAATGGTCTACCTCGATGGCCCTGTGATTGCCATAGAATGTTATTTTCCGCGAGTACCGACCTTTATATTAGTAAATGTATATAATCCCTCAAATGCTACTTTCAACAAAGTAAATATAGCAACAATAGTGAGAATTTTAACAGAAAATGATCCTAAAGTGCCTATTTTTATAGTGGGTGATTTGAATGCCAAGATAATTTTTTCTAATAATCTATTATCTGAATGTCAAATCTCTGAGTCATATATACTTGAATCCTCAAATAGAATAGGGAAATTGTGAGTCACCATGTATAACAGATACCAATTGAAGGTGTTGAATGAAACACCATAGGTGATTATAATAGAAGTGCTACTCGTGTAAGTGGTGTTAGTTTGAGCACTCTTGACTATATGATTGTGAATAAAAGTGTCTATGCTCTGGTGCGAGATATGGTGGTAGGCTGAAGAGAAGAGAGCAATCACCTTCCTCTCTACTTACTCTTGACCATGGTTGAAGAGAAAGTTCTAATTGAATATCAGGAGAATGGGAACATTGGTGTGAATTGCACAGACAATAGAATAACATGGAATCCTACAAAACTAGAGAAAGGGAAAACTATGGCAGAGCTAGAGCTAACAAAATTAATTGGAAGCATAGACACACACTCATCAGAAGAGATAAACACATTAATACCATGATTTGAACAAATGTTGGAAAAAAATCTTTTACAATTAATAAACCTAAATATATTTCTAATAGCGAACGATGGAATGTGTGTCATGATAAAAACAGAGTTATGATCCTAAAATACATGCAGCTTAAAAAAGCTTAGAAAAGCAATTAGAGATCTGCAATATGAAAAGAGCACAGATGCAGCAGTAAGTATAAGATTAGCTAAACTGCAATATAAACAATGGCTTAAATAGTAATTGTAAGACAGAGGAGATATGGCGAACATTAGCACTTCAGGCAAAAAATAAAAATACCTGTGAAATGTGGTCAATCATTAATAATACAAAAAAAACCTCACCATTAACAGTGTGTCTGAGTCCAACTGGATAGCGCATATGACAAAAACTGTCCATGTATTCCTACTGTTTGGCAGGGTACCTATACCCTTGAAATCCTAACCCAACTAGTACAGAACCTGCCAAACTCTAGAGCCGTAGGACCAGATGGGACATGCAATGCATTAATAAGACTTACTCCAGAGAAATGGGCTCAGGCATTATACACACTATTTAAATGGATTGGGGGTAATGGCCCAATCCCTGAGTCATGGCGTAGGAGTATAATTCTCCACATGTATAAAAAAGGCGAACAGAAAGAACCAGCCAATTATAGGATGTTGGCGATGCTTGACATCCCTGCAAAAGTATTTGCCATGGTTTTGCTTATTGAACTTAACCATTAGATAAACACTGAGCATATTCTGCCAGCTAATCAGTCAGGCTTTAGAGTTGGTTCCTCCACAGTCCACAATATTGTGAATTTAGTAGCTGCTATACAACATTCATGGATCTGTTGTGGACCCCCTGCATACATGGCCTACATCGACTTTACGGCAGCCTTCGATACAGTTCCGTGCAGTCATCTCTGGGCCAAATTAAAATCATGGGGAATTCCTCCTGTGCTCTTATATATGATTCAAGTCTTATATAATGATACCTCAATACAGGTACGACTAGACGCAGAAGGTACATTGTCTGAAACTATAGTAACCAGGCGTGGAGTCAAACAAGGTTGTATATTGGCTGCAATACTTTTAAACTTGTATTTGGCAGACTTTATGAGAAACGATTTAGACCCTAAAATGAATAATATCAAAATAGAATCAAAGGGTTGGGCTTGCTAGGATATGCCAATGATCTGTTGCTATTAGATTATACACTGAAAGGTCTACAAGCTAAACAAGACACTCTGGAAAGATTTGCTATCGGTAATCATTTGATTACACGGCCACGGTAGTGGCCGTGTAGTTATGGTTAAGTTGCTGTTTCCATAGGAAGAGCACTTTTTGGGTGGCTTATAACTTGGCTCCCCCTGGACGAAACCTCACCAAACTTTGCAAGAAAAGTATATGTCCCACTCTAAATTATTTTGCAAAGTTTAGTGAGGTTTAGTCCAGGGGGGCGAAAGTTATAGGGGGGGGTCCCAAAACATCTTTTTTTCCCATAGACATAATGGGAAAAGAATTTGCTCATGCCTACAGCCCAAACCACTGGACGGATTTACACCAAATTTGCGGCAGGAGCAGCGGCTTGGTCCCGAAAGCGTGCTTTTGTTAATTTGGGTAAAGCCGTCCAGAAGTTTTCTTTAAAATGACCAAAACATAAGGCGCAAAAATTTGTGATATCTATGCTCCGCGAACAGGACATGGAGTGGCCAAGCGGCTTGCGTGATGTCCGCGGACATATGACGTGCTCTCCGATTGGCTGGGGTGAAGCTTGAAGTACGTCAGATTTTTGGAGATGCCCGCCATCTTGAATTCTCGTCCGGTGTCCACGGATATCGCGGCAAAACATATTAAAAAAAACAACATTGCACTCGTCAAACTGATCAAATAATGTTTGGGAAGGTGAGGGATGATGAGGATGGGATGGAATATGGCTGCAAGAAGCACAAAAATGTGTTAACTAAACAACATCCGAATGTGAAGAAAGCACGTAGTGGTGTAGACCACGCTCACGCAGTAAAGCGCGTGCGCAGAACTACTTCATCCGCTCTTGACATATAACACACCAGTCAAAATGAGCACACACTTTCTTTTTCAAACTCGCACGTGTGCCTCATCCGAACACGGACACGCGTTGAAGAAAACGTGCAGAAATGATGACTGCGCCCAGGAGTTAACGGAAAACACATAGCAGTCAAAACCGTGCACACGTGCTGTTGAAAACACGTACCTGCAAAGACTGCACACATGTGATGTACATAACACGTAGCTGCGAAGATCATGCACATCCGCTGTAGATAACACGTTGCTGCGAAGGCCACGCACACACGCTGGCAATGTACATAACACGTAGCTGCGAAGAGCACACACACGCATTGTAGAAAACACATAGCTACAAAGACCACACACATGCATTTCCGAGCTCACACGTGCCTTATCCGAATATGCACACGCACTGTAGATAACACGTAGCTGCGAAGACCACTCACACGCATTGAACAAAACCGCACACAGGAGTTAACGGAAAACACATACAGTGAAGATTGCACACACGTGCTGTAGAAAACACATAGCTTCAAAGACCACGTACACGTGTTTCCGAGCTCACACGCGCCTTATCCGAACACGCACATGCATTGAACAAAACCGCACACAGGAGTTAACGGAAAACACGTACTAGTGAAGACCGCGCACACGCGCTGTAGAAAACACATAGGTGCAAAGACCACACACACACGCTGGCACTACACATAACACGTAGATGCGAAGACCATGCACACGCGCTGTACATAACACGTAGCTGCGAAGACCACGCACACACGCTGTACATAACACGTAGCTGAGAAGACCACGCACATGCGTTGAAGAAAAACACGCAGAAATTACATGAATCCAAGCGCACACGTGCCTCATCTGAACATGCACACGTGCTGTAGAAAACACATAGCTGCGAAGACCGCACACCCGTGCTGTGAAGTGAAGAGGAGTCCTGTATAGAACCCCACCTTCCCTTTCCATGGTGGCCATCTTTTGAAAGGATTTTCCTTCCTACACCGGGATGCCGCAGGCATACCGGTTTGGGAAGAAAAATCTTTTTTTTACTACCCCGGGTACCCGCTTTTGGGAACCTAGGGTGCTAATGGTCTTCATCCATTTAAAAGGACGTTATGGTTACGTTCCACTAATAAAAACCTATAAAATTCAGTAAAAAAAAACTTTGTTAAAGGGACGTTATGGTTAAGTTGCATTACTAAAAACCTATGCAATCCAGTAAAAAAAACTTTGTTCAGGGGACGTTATGGTTACAAGTAAAATAAAAAAAAAAACTGAAATTCGCCAGTTGAGGTAAGCTAAACAACCATAACTCGTGCCACCACCGTGCACTGCTAAGACTAACACCCAGGACATCAAAGATGACATCACAAATATCATTGATGCCATCACTGATGACATCACATGTCTGGCTCCTTCATTTTTGTTTGCTGACATATCTAGGCCAGGTGGTTTTCTTCACTGCGTTACGAACGGAAAATTCAAAAAGGTACTATATTTGTAGACATTAACCTTCTCATATGTTCTTACACTACATTCCTTAGAGTTCAGTCGCATCATATGATGCATATACATAGAGGAAGAAGCAGGACTGAAACACAGCAATAATATTTGTGCGTGAATACAATCATGTACATAATACACAGTTGCTAATGATACTGCCTCTTGTTTGCTTATTGTACTCTCCATATATATGCCCCAGATTTGTATGCATTATACTCTATTTATGTTTTGTGTGTATTAGTAGAAATATGTAGTAAGTGATGCATTATTAGCTAATTACTACATGTTTCACAGTACGGAAAAGTCTAATACAGAAGCATTCACTGTTTTTTTATATAGTTAGAAGTTGGCACATGTTTTGTGGAGAACACTTTCCTGTCTCTCAACCTTTGCACAATTTCAAGCTTACTTCCTTTACAGGTGCCATATTCCTTACACAATGTGATCAGGCTTTCTATTCTGTATGGCAAGAGTGTTAGGACAGTTTTTCCTAAAGTCCACCTAAGTAAGACTTTATAAGACTATCAGTTGGACAGTACAGATACTCCAACTCTTAGTACAGGCTTGTACTACTCAAGGTACTGGTAGGTGGCAGAGCAGCAAGGCTTATTTTAGGAAGGAGAGATGGCTGCAGGAAGGTAGAAATAACTTGTAGCATACACATGGTCCAAAGAAACACTTATACACTGATGTATTTTAAAAAATAATGGATTTGTTTTATATATACACAGGCAAAGACAATTCTTCTGGCAGGTAAGCACAATTCTAAGTCATAAACACAATATAAAAACCAACACAATTCTTATGTTAAGCAAACCAAAGTATAAAAACTACACTTGGAATAAAACCACACTATTAGACTTTTGGAATGGCAGTATGCAATTCAAGGTAAACACACCCTATTCCTGGTAAATGGTTACACTTTTTCTTTTTCAAGCAATGATACCAACACTGTTACTTTCTAGAATAGTGGAACACAATTCAAAGGTAAGTAAATAACTTTGTAATGCTTTTCATAATGGCAGTAAGCTATTCACAGTTAAGTAATGACTTTGCATCACTTGTAACCTATTGTCAGCAATTTTCAGTTACAGCACTAACATAAAGCAAGTAAGTACTTTGCAACACTTGTTATATTTTCTTCTGAAAGATCTTATCTTTAGCAGTCCTTCCCTAATCTAGGGCTTGTGTGTTCTCAGGGGAAGAAGGGAGATCCTGATGGTCCAGGGGCCAACAGTAGGCAGGTCAGGATAAGGCACAAATGCAGGGAAGTCAGAGTTCTACAGGATTACTTGTCAAACAGTTATGAAACATACTTTACACCTAGTTGCAGTCTTCAGGGACTTTGTAGGGGTAACCCTAGATGTGTTCCAGTATTAAGCCTGGGCAAATGGTATGGGCGAACTCTGTACTACACAAATCACCACCATATCCACACAGGAGCGACACAAAGAATTTAGGTAAGTATTACCTCAGCCACTCAGTCCCTCAGCAGTGAAGAAGAGTTTGCAGATGGACATCTTCATGATGCAGCCACACAGGACCCAGTCTCTGGATTCTTGGTTGTGGTGACTTGATGGGAAATTGCAGCTGCAGTCGAGAGGAATGGCTCCCGGCAGGAATGGTCATTGTCTGATCAATTTGGGTCCAGCACTCTGCTGAGGGGACATCAATGAGTGGAATTTTGCTTCTTGATGTCCAGCAGGAGTCTCATGAAGTTTCAGTGAGATACATTCAAGGTAAGCCTATTATGTCAATTTTTCTAAAGTCTAGTTATGGATAGACTCTATTGGATGTAGCTCTTTGTTTCAGGGCCCCAACTTCTAATATAGGCCTGTACTACCCGAGGTTGTTAAAGTGGCAGAGCAGCCAGGCTTATTTTAGGAAGAGGAATGTGAGCTGCAAATCAGTACAAAGAAATCAGAAAATACACAGATCCAAAGAAACATGTACACACTTAAAGTTATATCAGAAATAGTTATTTATTTTACATATACACAAGGCATTAGGCATCTAAAGAAATGCAGTTTAAAATAATAACATCAAACTCACAGAGGGATAATAGGAAGAAATAAAGCATGAATCACAATATATACTTGCAACCAATCATGAATTACTTCAAATAGGTAAGTAAACACACTTCTGCGAATAACTCAGCAATGCTGTATTGTAGTTAAATCAAGAATGGAAATAATCAGTAATAGCAGGTAAGTAACACTGTACCAGTTCTTATCAGAGACTTGTAAGGCTTAGCCAGTCCTTCCCTAATCTAGAAAAGAGTTCTTCAGTTCAGGGTTTTGGAGGAAAACAAGTAATGCCAAAAATAAAATTGGAATAGACGGTTTTCTGTAAGGGAGCCAGCAAGGCCAAATTCAATGGGTATGCAGCAGTTCCGATGAAAACCTTCTCTGTACAGGTAAGTAACAAGCAAGTTGGAATCAAAAAGGGCAGGGGAATTTGGCGAAGCCTCCCTATAGGTGCAAAACCTGTTAGGCATGGGCGACTGAATTTGGGTGAACACCCAAACAGCAGAATCAGCACTCCTAGAACTAAGAGCGATACAAATGGCTCAAGTTAAGTTTATCAATATCCCCACAGTACATGAAGAGTGATGAAGATGATGCAGCCATATGACTTCAAGATGCATGGTTTCAGACCTGTTCTCCTGTTCAGCAGTAGTCGAGAGAGTGACTAGCCAGAAAAAAGATTCTTGATAGTCCCACAATGGAGTGCAGTTTTGGCTCCTTTTAATCAGCACCAGGAGCAAACGATCACCGCTGGTTGAAATCTTCACATTTACTCAGTCAAGCACTGTGGTGAGATGAGTCTGTGGAGAGCATTCTTGTTTCTGGAAGTCAACACGGATGTCACTGAAGTTCCAGTGAGATTCGGTGACACCAAGATGATGCATTTCAAGACAATGGAGGTAACCTGGATATTGGGTTTCTGCAGCCCAGGAAGGTTGTAGGATATTGGGGGATGGCTCAAATTGAAGGTGGTCTTGAGGATAGTTCGGACTAGCAGCCCAAAGGAGAAAGTTATCCTTGACAGAGCTTCCCTGTTGATGCAAAAACGGGGTCATGGCAGCAGCAGTGCTTCAGCTGTGCTTCTATGGGTGCTGGAGGTGCTGCAGGTGTCTGTGGTCATCTTCTTTGGAGCTTCAGTTCAAATGGATGACCTAGCCTACTGTCCCACAAATCTCGCCTTTTATGCACAAACCCATTCATTCAGTCCAAGTGAGCTGTCAATTACCTAGGTGTGGCTGTACTTGCAGGACAGCCAACCTCCCAGGTCAAACTGGTTCCAGTCAGGCATACGAAAAGGTTATCCCTCATTCCTGCCTCATCAAACACACTGGAGCCTTGTCCAGCTTCACAAAGGATTCCCATTGATGGAAAAACTCAATGAAAACCGACCCCCACCTGGAACAGTAGAAGAAGGGCCAAGAAGGAACAAACAAATGAACAAATGTGAAAAAAGAAGACCATATTCACCCATGGGTGCCTCATTGCAGCCTTCGAGTGAGTTGCACATAAATAGTAGAAAAAGGTATCCACTGCCACCAGCCATTTAAATTTGTCTGTTACTGTAACTAGAGAGTTACAGGAGCAGTGGGAAAGGAGTTACAGTGTAACCTCATAGCACCCCACATAAGGTGGTGTGTGCTGATCCCACAAAATAAAAGATATCACTACCCTTGAGAATAGTTGTCCTCATGAGAAAATAAAATAAAAAGGGAGGTTCAAGGGACCACCCAACAACACTGCACATAGGGTGCTGTGTGATGCAAACATAACTTACAAATGCCTGTAGAAAAATACATGAAGGAAATCATGACTCCATTAAAGTAAACATAAAATCCAAAAGCAGTGAAACAGGTTTTCCATGGAAGATAAAAAAGAATGAATGAGTCTGAAAAAGTTCCACTCACTTAGGAGAACAGATAAAAAATCCCAGAGTCCGGCAAAAGTGCTGGGGTCTCTCAAGTTGGAATGGGCACCGAAAATGAACATTCTCCGTAACATTCATTCCTCTCAAATTAAGAGACTGGAGGATCTAATCCACTTGTGGGTGGATCTCTTGCTCCAGCCATCATAATTCCGGGTGAGACCATCAGCAATGTTATGGTTGTTACCTGATCGAGTCGCAATGGTGAAGTCAAAGCCCTGATGGCTAATGGACCACCTGAACAGTTTAGGATTGTATCCCTTCATCTGCATTAACCATCTCAAGGGTTGGTGATCGGTTTGAATTGGGAAGGGAGATCCATACAAGTATGTTCTAAACTTCGTCAACTCCCACACCATGGCAAAGCACTCACATTCAATTGTGGCTCACCTTGTCTCTCTAGCTTTTAATTTTCTACTGAAAAAGCAGATGGGGTGCTCCCTGCCTTTGGCCATCCATATGGCTCAAGACTTCCCCAATTCCTGTATTAGGTGCATTAGTCTGCATTACAAAGATCTGAGTATAATCTGGAGGAATCAGCACTGGAACTTTACAGGGGGCATCGTTCAGCCCCTGAAATTCTTTCTTACAATCTTCAGACCACTTCACCCACTTGGGGTATTTTGGAGAAGATATCACATTCCAAGGAGAAGCTATGCTCCCATAGTTCTCTATGAAACACCTGTACTAGCCTGTGAGGCCTACGAAGACTCTGACCTGTGTTTGAGTAGTATGGGTGGTGCTGTCTTGTATAGCCTGTACTTTGCTGGGTAAGGGCTTAATCTCACCCCCTACCTGATGCCCAAGATAGACCACTTTATTCTGATCAACTTGACATTTGCTAGCCTTGATGGTCAGATGGGCCTGTTGTATAGTCTGCTATACCTGTACAATGTGAGAAAGATTATCTTCCCAAGTGGGGCTGAACACTGCAATGTTATCCAAGTATGCCATGCAGAAGTTATATAGCTCATTCAGAACATTTTTCACCATTCTTTGGAAAGTGGCTGGAACATGTTTCAATCCAAAGGGCATGACACTATACTGGTACAAGACTTCAGAGGTTACAAATGCTGTTTTTCCCTTGGCCTGTTTTGTCAGGGCTATTTACCAATACCCTGAAGTTAGGTGAAATGTGCTGAGGAACTTGTGGGATCTAACTTTGTCCACCAGCTAATTTGTCCTAGGTAATGGATGGGTATCAATCTTGGTGACTGTATTTAAGGCCCTATAGTCCTTGCAGAACTGGAATTCTTTGGTTCCTGCCTTTCGGCACTAGTACAACTGGACTAGCCCATGGACCTTTGGAGTGTTAAATAACTCCAAGGTCAAGCATTTTATTGACCTCTTCTTTGATGTGATTCCTCACTTGGTCTGACATTCTGTAGCCTTTGCTTTTAGACAGGGACACTGTCACCAGTATCAATATCATGCTGAACCCAAGAGGTAAAGCCTGGTGTCAGTGAGAACAGAGAGGAAAAATGAGTTAACAGAGCTTTGCTTTGCTCGTGTTGCTGCAGTTGCTTTCTGTATTTTACCGCAACTGCAACTTGTCTGGTGATTGCAGGAATAGTAACATCCCTTTTTAAATGCAGTTCAACTGCATACGGTGTCATTTGGGTGCAATGGTAAGCTTTTATTTTGTCTTAAAATTGAGGTGCAGCTCCACCCAAAGTGGACCAAATCTTTTGATTTAGCAAGTCTAATACCATACACATCCTGTGCATGATGTCATTTCCCAAAAAGAATTCAACAAATAGGTCTGAAACTTTATCAAAAATATATATACACAGCTCTGACTTCCCTTTGGCAAGTTTCCTGCAGATGTATTAAAAAGGGGGAAATTTATAGAGGGTTTTCCCAAAAATATCTTTTCCAATTCATTCTCCATAGCCAGAATAATGGTTGCCCCTACAGCCTGAACTGCTATATTGATTTGTGTCAAACCATAGAGAGGTTCTTCCATCTGGTCTGATGTATGATCCTTCTGTGGTTCGGTAAAAGTTCATCCAGTGGTTTCTTTAAAAAGAGTGCCAAAGTATCTAAAAATCTGTAACTATGTCTGAGTTGGCGCAGTAATCTTGCAGAGCCACATGTGGCCAATGTATCTCCAATTGGCACATTTTGTCTAATGTTTGCTGTGGAAACCGATCCTGAGTTTGCAGACTTAGTAAAGTAAAAGCAGAGTGGCTACTCTGGTTAGTTTGGGTCTTGGAGTATTCTAACAGCTCCCAATGTGGTCCTCAAATATTTAAGTTCAAACAAATGTAAAAATGTCATAATGCAGCACTTCGGGTACTCTGTAGTGTTAGTGGCACTAGAAATGTGGAATATGTCCCAGAGAAAGCAAACACAATACTGTTTGTTATGGTGCTGGAGACCTCAATTACTTGGTCCATTGGTCAACAACGGGTCTGTGCATCAACACTGTGTTTCAGACTCACATGCGGACTGCATCCAGGCAAGTAGTAGCCAACAACCTGGCCTTCAGATAAGCACCAGGACCACCAAGGCATTGACAGTGGCCACTGGATCTGGACTGCTACCAGGCCCATTGACCATTGTGCACTATTGTGGGTGATTGGGTCATTAGCTTGAGAAAAGAGCACTGGTCACTTTGCAAGCTACGTTATCCCCATGCCAGGCTAGAGGGCCATTCATAGTGGTTCTTGGACCTGCAATGGGGGACCTTGGCCATTCTCCAACTTACTGGTCACTGACCATGTCTACAATACATGGCCAATTGACCAGGGACACATAATGCATGTATTGTATCTATTTTACTTGGCCACAGGCCAGACCCAGTTGCCACATTGAGTGTATTGATAGGACCATGGGCATCAGTGAAGGCCATTTCCTGGTCAAAGTTGCAATTGGCAACATTTGCAAGCCATGAGCAGTAGCCCTCAGGCATTCTATGGGGTGAAAGTGGCTTGCAAAGGGATTGTTGGTCATAATGCAGCCCATGACAAGCAACCTATGGACTCCCATTAGGTGTGAAGTGGTCACTAGGCATGGCAGCAAGTCAGACCCAGTGAAAAGTTTTGGTGGCCTGATAGGGTCTGCAATATGTCTGAAGACTGTGTTCTGCGAAACATGGCCATGAACTGTGGCCTAATGCAAAGGCCGTGGCCCACAGAACCGCAAAGAGGGTACATTGCGAATGCACCTTGTCACAGACCCAACTCAATGATCTGTGTCATTGAATGTATGGGGACTTTGGCCTGGTTGAAGCCCATGCTCTGGTCAAATAAGCAATTGGCCAAGGTCGCAAGTCATGGGCAATGGTCCTGTGACCTAGCATGGGGATAAAGTAGCTTGCAAAGTGATCTTTGGTCATGCCTCAGGCCATGCCCAATGACCCTCAGACCGACAATATCTGTACAAGGTCACTGATACTGGTAGCAGTTCAGATTTACTGCCCACTGTAAATGGATTGCTGGGCCTGGTGCTCTTCTGAAGGCCTGGTTCTAGGTAAAGTGATCATGGCACATGGCCTCAGGCCATAGCCAGTCCTGATGGGCCTGCAATGGGGGTAAAGGGGCCACCGTGCCTGGGTGCAGGCCAAGCCAGCCTTGTGGTAACTTTTTGTGACTTTGTGGGATCGTGGGCATAACCTTTTCCATGACCCAACTAAAGCAGCCACTGGCCATATCCCCATGGCAAGTGGCCCAGCAACCTGCAAAAGGAACAAGTTGGCATGACTGTAGACTGGGCTCAATAACTACCTCATGTGACATGTTGCAGTCATGGTCAAAGTTTGCTCCTGTGAGCACAGTTGCCAATTTTCATGGCTGTAGACCATGTTCTGCAGCCATGCTACACGGCTACACAGGCCATGCACCGGTCCCACTAAGCACTGACGATGGCTGTAGGCCATAGCCACTGAGGCCACTCAGGTGTTTTTGGGGGTCGAGGAAAGGACCAAATCAAAGGGTTGATGGGCCTCCTGTGGCATTCTGGTGTGCTCCATGGCCGATGGAACACCATTATGGACAACATGGTCACTGTAACTGGATGTAAGCAGTCTGAGTGTCCTTCTGCTAAGCAGGCCCGGCACATTGCAGAAGGTCATTTCTTGGGCTCTGGAGCCAATGGCCATGTCCTCAGACATGGGCAGTGCATACGTTAAGAGGCTATACAGGGCATCTTCTGACGGTTCATGGCAGTGCTAATCTCCCAGGGTAGAGTGGTCACAAGCTATGGCCAAAGCCTCATCTGGAAATGTATAGGGTCATGCTGAGTAGGTACTGTAGATGTATTATTAATCATTAGAAAACATTGACATTCAATAACATGACATGCGTTAATGGATGGTTATGATTACGTATGCCAAATAGAAGCAATTTTGTTTCAGTGATAAAATTCTTTGAATGGGTGTTATGGTTGCAGTGCAAGAAAAAGCAATTGATATGTCTGCTTTCTAAAGCAACAATAACTATCACCATGATCGTAATACAACCTATAACTCGGCCACCACTATCAGCTTTCATGATACCAGACATGCCAAAACTAAAGGCAAGTATGTAATCAAACTTTGAATCAGACATCACCAACAATAATTTAGAATGTGAGGCCCAGGAGGAAAAAAAAATAATAACTTGTATGGTTTGTTTACATTTTATGTAAGGGACAAAGCAAAAGATACAACATTTCACCTATATACAAATGTATTTGAAGATCCAGCACAATTACTACCCAAAGCAGGGCAGTGCGTGGCTGAGGCTGAGCTAGGATGTTTTTTACTGTGGCAGTGGCCTCATAATGGATTCTTCAAAAACTATAAACAGCAAACGTTTGGGGTATTTTCGTGAAAATAGCAGCTGCAGTGTTTGGAGCCTTTAGTCCTGTGAATGCAAATATGCACCGTGGAAAAACGTTCTAGAAGGGACTTTCTTTTTGTTGCATAGGTATAACAATATTCTGCAATGAGGAGCAATTAGATACATGCATTCGGTCTGGGTTAACCATGTGCATCGGAAATACATATTTCTCTTAATGGCCTGGATAATTGGGACCACTGCTTAAAGGTCTTTCTCGTGATAGTTGGGTGTGATTTATATGCCGCACTGGTTGTGAACATCCAGTTATGCATATTTCTCTGAGCCTCACATTTGTCAGTGACTGGGTATGTAATTGATGTGTAGCACAGCTAGGCATCACTTACAAGTCTTCAATAACATTATTTGTGATGTGTGACCCTACCACGTGTATTGCCCTTTAAAGGTGGGCCACGACTGTGCCATGGCCCGAACTAATAAAAGGAGCAGCTGCATGCACGTGAGACCGAATGGCTGCAGACTCCAACAATGGAAGGACTGAGTCTGTCCCATTTAGGCCTGCTGGCCCACACTGTGTAAGCACGGGCCTGCAGGCCATGGTGCCCTGGCGCCCTCATGTTAAGTGCCTTAAAGATGGCATTTCAGATAATCCATAAAGGAAAACAAAATGTGTTAAGTAGGTAAATCAGATGTGTGTGTGTATTTTTGCAGGTGTTCTATAGATGTTATAAATTCTACATATTTCATGGATTGCATTTTCAAATGTAGTAGGCTATGTGGATATCACTGGAGATTAAGGCACGTGTGTGTCAGCAGTCCGGTGTGCGAAAAATAGACCGTGTTACAGAAATCCGCATTACAAAATGACGTAATAGATGTTCTGGCAAGTCCATTTTTTGGCATTTCAATGCACCGTGCATAGTTGCTAAAATAGTTCAGTAGCGTTTTGGAAAATTTGCAATGCGCATTCTCTTTATAGACCGGGGTGTCTGGTGATTTTTACAGAAAATAATTCCTCACTTAAGACATTCTTCGGCTGCTCTGAATCACAAAAGTGAATTGGTGCATGCATATGATTTGGGACCTGCTGATTCACTGCTGCGAAGCAGTGCGTCTGCTGGATGCTAGTAGACAGAGGGAAGTGATGGCAAGCACATTAGTCCTTGTGCTCATTCCTCTACGGCTGGTCCCATTCGCTGGAAAGTGGACCAGGCAATGCTGCCAAAGATCAATTGAAGTACCATACATTTGTATGCCAAAAAAAACAATGCATTTTTTTATTGTATTTATGTCCACCTGCCAAACTGAGGTGGAGATGAAAAACTAGCAGCTGCAATGTCGGGGACTTCAGTCCTGTGAATGCAAATATGCACACTGATCCCACGTGGGGACAGTTATCCAATGTATGCATATTTATTTATATATTGTATTGTTCACTTGTTAGGTGCTTAACCAGGAAGCAAATACTGTTTCAAAGCGCCCACAGGGCCACATGGAGGGTAAGGGGATCAGGGGCGCCTCCAAGGGGTGGCCAGGGGGGGCCATGGCCACCCTTATAAAAATGCTGGCCCCCCCATCGGCCACCCCATGAAAAAGCAAAAAAATACACTTTTTTTTCTTCCCCTCTGAACTGTGCATGGACAATAATCACATGTGCAGTTCAGTGTGAACACATTTTTTTGTTTGTTGCCGCAGCTCACCACCCGCGATGGACTGGATCAAGCCACGTATGATGGTGGCCCTACCCCCATTGATCGCACAATAAACACAGCCTGAGTGCACGCATTTCTGTTTTGGCTTGCACTTGCAGGCTTTGTTCACTTCCAGGCACTGAAAAGGAGACCTGGGCTGCGGCGCTGTGGGATCGAGTGGTTGTCCTAGGCAAGCACTTCAGAGTTGAGGTATGTGGCACCAGGGGTGGTGCCAGGCATGGGCATGGGAGGGCTAAAGTCCCCCCCCCTTCTGCAGCTGCCTATTTGCCATGCACAGGCCTGCTCGCTTGACCTCAAGCCGGCGCTCTCCACACCGCTTTATTTTCTCCTCACAAAACTGATTGTGGGGGAGGGAGGAACAAGCCCATTATTATTAAATAGAACAATTGTGGAGGTGAGACGCCCCTGGAAGAAGAGAGTACCTGCTGGCTGCGAGATGCATGCTGGCCACCTTACCAGGATAATCGGTGTCTCTTTCAGTGAGGCCATTCTCCTTGTACCCATCGTGAAGAGTACACCCTTTGTCAAAAACGTGTTGCTGCGGTGCCTGCCAATTGAAAGAGCAGCTCTTTAAATTGTATCTGGCCTACGTGGCCAGACCATGTCGTATGCGAACCCTGCCACGTCGTCATTTGCCAATCGGCAAAGAGCAGTGCTGCCATCATTGCTGCCTATCCAAAAACAGGGCCCCTCCTGTCACAGCCGTCCCCTGGACTAGAGGCCCATGTTCGGTGACCTTTACTTTCTACCCCCAAATACCTTTGCCCTTCTACCTGCCCATTCGACAGGTGGGAGGCATTTCACTGCCCTACTCTCCACACAAGACACATAATTGCTGCCCACCTTCACCCCACCCTTGACCGAGGCCAGCACTGCACTGCCCTGATCTCCCTACACAATTCTGCTCTCCTCACACACGCAATTTCTTTATACTTACACCTCCTTACGCAATCCCGACCATTCTGTCACCACCCAGAACAAATGAGCTCCTAGGCCTGTTGTGCACAGCTAGATTTGGTCCCTCTATATAGGACTTCTAGAAACATTTAAATTAAATAACTATCAACTTTCCCACTAACAGATGTGACTCCCCTCATTCTTGTGTGCACTTCAGAATGCTGCATTAAAATAGAAACGAGCACCCCTCTCTAATGCTTCAGAGGATAACAGTGTCCATATCACTTGCCAATATGCTTCAATACACCAAGTCCTTCCCTTCCTTGACATAACTTGCGGCAATTTCACCTCTCGAGTCACCTTATGTAAGCAAATAGCTTTCAAATAATACTTTAGTTTAATTAAAATGCGGACTCCAAATAGCACTCCTCCCACTACCAGAATGCTCTCTTTGGCTAGAAAGCTCCTAAGCATGTGCACAGGCTGGCAGCATTACTTGGCAGGGTAGCAGGAGGATTGAGAGTGACAAGAAAGAGTAGGATTTGGAGTAACGCGAATCCCCTGTGGACACTATAGCACCTTCCTCGCCCCAGTTGTAGATATATGAGGCTATAGCAAGCACCATTAAACACACACACTGGAAATGCTGCAACACATTTGCTGAAGACCAGATCCTTAATGAGCAATGCTTTCTGAGCTAAAATGAAGTCCAACAAAGTCTACAACATGAAATGTGTAATGCTTAATGAATGTTAAGGGACACATGCTTACATTGTGGTCCTGCAGATTTTGGGCACTGATACACACCTCCTTTCTGCCCATAAAGCTGCAATGCCACCCGAGTAATGAAATTGGATCACATTAAGTAGTAGAACTTTCTGGTGTCCTTAGTCCAACACAATCATTTGCTTTGCCCATCTGCCTTTGATAGTAGTTGCATGTTTCCAGCTCCATTTCCCTGGAACAAAAGCTACTAACAGTGTGCCAACAGAGCGAAAAGGAGCAACCCTGTGTAAATAGATGGCCCTCCCTAGGTAAAACATATGAGGCAGCCCATCAGGGCAGTTTTACAGACTGAAAGTATGGAGAATATGCTTCAGTGATATATGAAAGGGCATTTACTTACGAACAAACCCAGAGTAGAAGTCATTTCAGATGAGGCTCAGAGGAAAGAAGGGCCTCCCAATTTCCCTAAGCAGTGAGTTGAAGTAATAGCCACTAAATAAATAGTGCCATAAATGACAAAAGCTGCAGGTGCACCTTTTGCAGAAGGGTCTAGTCGGGAGACTCACACTCTAAGTGCATGGCATGTTTTACTGCCATTTTTGGGCAATGGAAAGCCTACTTGAGTGTTTGTATGTGATGGTGGGGTTGGAGTGGGGATGGGTGGGGGAGAATACTACAGTGGGGCTGGCCTGGCAGGGTCTTACTGTGGCATGGAATGTTGTACTCGCATTAAGGTCAAAGGCAACATGAGTGTTCTTACATTGGGAGCACATGCTTCCTTATCTTGACTTGGGTCTTTATTATTTTACTGGTGTTTAAGGTCAAAGACAACACACATATTGTTACATGGGGGAATATAACATGATGTGTGCAACATAAATGTTCTTATATGGGGGGATTTGTGTGATGATATGCTAATTATATAGCGCTTTCACCAAAGCGATTTTCAGAGAACATATTTACATCAAATGTATCACCCAGCCGAAGTTTGCACTCATTTAATGAGCTTTATTTATTTATTGCATTTATTGACACTGCGCAAACCCATACGTATCACGGCGGTGGTACAACTTGGTGAGCAGGGAAAACAGTACAGTACAGAGTAAGAGAGGTAACAAGTTGCAAAAGCAACATAATAGTACGAGGTCCATATAGGAGGGTAGAGATCACAGAGATCACATTGAAGTATGAAAGACAGAGTTGGCCTTGCCTGGATTTGAACCTGCGAATCACACTCGGATTACAAAAGCATGCGCTCAGCCCGGTGAGCTATTTTACCAGCTTGCCAGCAAGAGCATTTTTTCTTTCTGTGGCATTGCAGTGTATTACTGGTGTTAAGGCCAAAGGCAACATACGTATTCTAACATTGGGGTGGGGGCATTCGTGTTGCCAGCAAGGCCATATGTTTTTTTACTGTGGCATGACATTTTTTATTGCCGTTAGGGAGCAAATACAACATGATGAGTGTTATTATATGTGGAGTGGGGGATTTTTGTAGCCAGCAAGGATATATTTTCTTAATGTGGCATGGCTCTTTTTTCACTGGCATTAAGGCAAAGCCAACAGGAGTATGTTCTTACATGGGGATTCTGGCGCGTATTGGGAGAGCTAGCATACACATGCTTTGTTATAGTATCGTTACTGGCATTATGGACAAAGCAAACATGATTATTGTCATATATGGAAATATTGGCATATATAGGTGCACCGGAAAGGACATGTGTGAGCACAATCAATATGAAAATGCTTTTTTACACTTGCAGAGTACTGGCATATAGCGGTCAAAGGCATTATGAAAATGTGTTTGAAAATGCTCCGGTGCATTGTTGGTGGCTTGGAATCTAACATACTTTTCATGTCTTACCCTACAAAATCGATTGTAAACTGGGTGGTTCTTACCTAATTTATCACAAAGTGTACTGTAAAATGCACTATATTTTAACACATTATTTAAAACCTTTTCTCAAGGGGACAAACCCCCTTTGATTGGTTCGCCCTCCCTCAATACTCTGTCACTCCTATGTATTTGGCTGGGGGCAGAACAAGTGCCCTTCCTTCTGCAGGCTCTTCTTAATGTGGGGCCTACTACATTAGCTCCAGGCCCCACTTCTTACAGAATAACGGCTACGCCTCTGGTGAGTTGGGGTGAAAGATGGATCTAATGGGCCAAAGGAAGGCGTGATATCTACTCAGCCTACTGGGCTTGCAAAGCGGATGTTAGGACGAGGGTGGTTCAGTAGCCCAATAGGTTTAATGTCCGGGCTCACTAACAGTTTTCAAAACTGCCATCCAGCCCCGCCAAAATGTTGATTCTGGATCCGCCCCTGTTTGGCACCCTGTGTGCCACCCCAAGATTTCCTGTGGCCTCATCAGGCCACCCCTATGAAAAATTTCTGGAGGCGCCACTGAAGGGGATGATAGACAATGTAATTGCAGACCATCATCAGGGCAGAAGCAACCCCTCCCTCCCCCCAGGGCTGCAGGAGCAGCGCCTTCAATGATCTACAAGACCACAGAGCAGCCTGATGAGCAGCTTCCATTTGCAGGGTCAGCACGACGTGTGCTCGCCTCTGCTCCCTGCTGCAGCGTTACTCCCAAGGTGCGTTACATCTCATGCCTCATTGTTGCAGATCCTGCCTCTACATCTGCCGCTTAGAAATTAACGTGTGTGTCTCCATTACCCACAAGGAGAATCTATGAAACTGGCTGCACTGTAAGATGGCCTCGCTCGAATTAGGCCTCCTGAACAAGGCCTTTACCATTCCGTGCTCACTTGCTTGCAGAGCATCTTCAGGGCAGGAGCCCCCCTTGCTCCTCCCAGGGCTGCAGGAGCAGCACCTTCAACGATCTACAAGACCGCCAAGCAGCCTGATGAGCAGCTTCCAGTTGCAGGGTCAGCACGACGTGTGCTCACCTTTGCTCCCTGCTGCAGCGTTAGTCCGTGCCTGTCCATAGCCGTTCTAGGCGTCATCCAGAAAGGCTGCCATTCTGATATCCGCTTCAGCGACGTGAGTACAGACTATGTTGTCCACTGCGTCCTGAGACATTTGCCTCTCCTAAACCCAAACTTGAACAGTCTCCACTGTTCTGCGCGCTCCGATCAGCTGCCGCTTCACCACATCAGAGTCCGGCACCTCAGAACAAGGCTTTATGCCATTCACCACCGCAGCATACCATTTACATATTGCAAGTCTCTGTACCTTTAAGGCATGTTGTTACCCGCATTTTGAGAATTGTATAACTGACTGTACCTATGTGCTTATTCAAAGATCCGTCTAATATTGCAATAAGCCTAACTCATAAAATCTATTGTCACATTATTTTTACTCATGATATCCTATGACAAAGCGTAATCTTGTTGGTAGATTGCATCTCTGCGAGTAATTGCCCATGCAGTGCCGAAATCTTATACCTCTCTGCTACATTTTACCCAGAAGTCTGTTACTTTGTTAACCCATCGTCGCTACCACAAGCAAGATTGTAATATGAGGCCGATGCTCTGAATAACTTGTTAACACTGCACCTATTGTCAAATAGTCCCCTCAGGTTAGCATCTTCCATTTAGCCTACTGTGCTTCTATGTGCTTTTATATGCTAGAGAGAGCCCTCTGTGCATGGCACAGCCAGCCATTTTGATTTACTGCTAGCATTTCACTTTCAGTCTACCTTGCCTACTGTACTATGGATAGAATCCCAGCCAAGTTGTAGTCACCACAGCATCTTGCATTTTGCCTAATATGCCTTATTGCGATATTGGGAATACACTGCATATTGTACTCTGCTTTTCCTACTCCTTCAGCATAGAACGGCGCACCCAGACCAATGCCCGTCAAGCCGTGTATCAACTTGCCTATGCCTGCCCATGACCGCCAATCCTAACTGCTTATACACCTCGATCCAGTGACATCCTACATTGAATTTAACTATGTTAGGCTGGTTACTTATTACCATGTTCCCATACTGCATTATCCCAGACAGCATTCCTTGCACAGACAATCATGTATTGGTATTTAGAAATGGTCTTTCAAGACTGGCATGCCCTAGACAGCATACCATACCTTGCCCAATGCCTTTCCGTCCACCCACATCACCTTTTCCAACTAGCCTAGACTATTTATACAACCTTATTTTCACCACCAGGATCCCCACTAGAGAGCCTGCATCCGTGAATCACACAGTAGACCATCAGCTAACTCCTGAGATTTCAGCACACACCAAATCCTACCCCATTGCTGGCATCAATAGGGCACTGCACCTCAGATCACGCACTAAATTACTCCATGTGCACCACACCCCCATTTCAAGGACACCCAAAACACCCAACCCGAATGACATCCGGCAAAAAAATAAACATAGGCCACTCACGGCCCTGACCACTAACAGAACCCCCAGTGCCCCTCAACCTCTGACGCGCAAGACTGCATACACAGCTGATCCTAAGCCACCTGCTAGTTTCCCTAGGAGCCCATGCTATTGAAATTCATGACCTTATCACTGAACAAAATATCGACTTACTTATGATCACAGAATCTTGGCTCCACCAAGCCTCAGGACCCCTACAAGCCCTGGCACTCCGCCTGATTATAGCATTTTCAGAACTGAATGAACTCACACCACAGGAGGTGGTGTAGCCATCATAGCAAAGAGCACTCTACAACTCAGATCTAGCCTTACAGAAGACATCCAAGGGTACAAACTTCTACTAGTCAAATTTGTCATGAATGAGAAAACCACAATTAATATTGTAGTGATATACAGAACTCCCAGTGCAAATAGCCACCCTGAAATAGACACCCCACTACTTCTTACACCTCTCATCAAACCCAACACGAAATACATCGTCCTTTGAGATCGGAATCTAGGATTCAACAATGACCAAGAGCTCAAAGCTTCTAGCCTGCACTCAGCACTTAAGGACATGAAATTCACCCAGCTAGTGAATGCGCCTACACATGTCAAGGGCAGAACCCTGGATTGGATATTTTCACTCAGCACCAATCTAAACATAGATTCTATCACCCCCCTCAGCTGGACAGACCAATTCTGCATTAAGTTCACCCTTTTGAGTGACGAACCCCATCCTCCCAAGACTAAAACAACAGACACCTTTGAAGCCAGAAATCCCCGCAAGCTTACGGTAGATTATTTCACCCCTACCCTCAACACATTTCTTGAAACCAACTTAGTCACCAGCAATGACCCAAGCATCATTGCCGACTACTACCATAAATGTCTCACACTCACCATTAACGAAGTAATGCTCATCTCAACCAAAACGCATCGAACGGATAAAAAGTACCACTTTTGGTTTGACGAAGAATTAGTATCCCTGAGAAGAACCAAACATTCCCTTGAACATGCCCATATCAAACACCCTACCCCTGACTCTGCTAAAGCCTTCAAGGACACCAACAAAACCTATAAAACAGCCATCATCTCCCACAAAGCTAACACATACAACACATGTATCAGCAATGCCTCTTCAGATTCCAAAGAGCTTTTCACCATTCTCAGAGAATTTGAAAATCCCATCCCCATCACGACCCTTGCTAACTCTAGTAAGGAATGGTGCACTACCATTCAGAATGCACTCTCCGCTAAAATCACCATGCTTCAAAACAAAATTTCTACTAAAATACAGTTACTAGCAGATATATCTAGCCTATATCATGAACACGCTTGCCACCCCCACTGAAAATCCCATCTCTTTATTCCACTTTACTCCGGTCACCCATGAAAGGGTGCTCGACACGATCTACAAATTAAAAGCCTCCAACTGCAAAGGAGATAGAGTCCCAGATAAACTAGTGAAAGATTGTGCTTCTTCCCTCACCCCCACTATTACCAATTTTGTCAATTTCTCCTTCAACACAAACTCAGTCCCAGCAAGTATTAAAGAAGCCTGGGTTACCCCATTGCTAAAATAAAAACTACTCTCGACCCTACAGTGCCTACTAATTATCGACCAATAACAGTTCCTTTTTTATTGAAACTCATAGACAAAATAGCATATACACAAATTCCAACACATCTCGAACAGAATAAACTTCTAGGAACCAGACAATTAAGTTTTAGGCCCAATCATAGCATCGACACGGCCCTCCTGGATCTCATAATCCATTTGGACACCATCAGAGATTCAGGGAAACTCTGTATCCTACTGCTGTTAGATTTATCAGCAGCACTTGACCTTGTGGATCACGATAAATTGTGCACTTCCCTAGCCAATGATTTTAACTTCTCTAATGATGCCACCATGTGGGTTAAATCCTTTCTTGCTAATCGTACCTCCAGAGTGGCTATAGGTAAGGAAGCTGCCTATCCCATACCAGCAGCCATAGGAGTACCCCAGGGTTCATGCCTATTGCCAACACTCTATAATACCTACACCAAGTTCCTCTTTCTGCCCTAGACGATATGGTGTCATCTACACCAACTTTGCAGATGACACCCAGATCCTCATACCCATTTCAGGGGACCACGACCAAGACACCCTCACCATCAACAAAATATACTCCATCATCCAAAATTGTATGGCGCTAAATAGCCTCTGTCTTAACGATGAGAAGACAGAAATTCTCATTGTGGGATCACCTACTAAAACAGCGGCCCTTCACTCGGACTACACCTCTTTCAACATTGACGGCACCCTAATCCTTTTCTCAAGCAAGTTAAAACACTAGGCATATACCTAGACACTAATCTCACGATGATTAAACATATCAGTACGCTCTCATCTTCCACAGCCTACACATCCAAACTCATAGCACTATGTGGACAATTCCTGACCCCTTCCAACTGCCTCAGCCTGACTAGAGCCTTGCTCTTATCCAAGTTGGACTATTGAAACGTGTTGATACTAGGGATTTCCAACACCAACCTCAGCAAACTGCAACTTATGAAGAATAAAGCCCTAAGGGCAGCATTAGGGATTCAAAAAAGTGCACTCACATCTCCAAGATCAGGAAGGATGCACACTGGCTGCCCGTCAAAGCTAGAATTATCTTTAAAACTCTTTGCATCACGCATAAATGTATCGCCAAAAAAGCCCCAATCTATCTTAACAATGTCCTACAAAAGAAAGATAACGTCAAAACAGTGTGATCTAATAACAGTCAATATCTAGTGACATCCTGCTACAACAACTCTAGAGCAGGGGGCAGCTGTTTTCATGTCTTAGCTCCCAAACACTGGAACTCCCTCCCAATCAACATAAAAAAAAAGAGACGTCCTTCCTCAGCTTCAAAAAGCAGCTGAAAACTTAGTTGTTCAACCAATACTAGTACTTTGCTGAATCGTGACTTGTGTAACCCACAACTGCTCAAACTGTATTTTGCTTTAATATGTTCTGCTGATTGTATAAATTACTTGATGCTAATTTTCTCAAATGTACATAATGCCTCTTAGCTGCGTTTTTATGCATTACCAATCGCCAAGATGTCTGGGCGTGTAACAAATGAAAAAAAAAAAGAAATTACAAACAATGATTACATAATTAAATTCAACAAAATAAGAAGAGACAATGGGGAGGGGAAGGCAAACCTACTATGCCTAGTGAGTGTTCAGAACGTGCAAGTGCAGAGGAGTATGGGATAGGTCTTGTTGTGCTCATGGAGTGCAGCAGATGAAGTGCATTGAACAAAGCTAAGTGCAACCTCCAGTGGTGGAGGGTGAGCGGGGGCAAGTGCAGAGGATAGACAGCAGCTGGGATGATAAGAAGTGAGAAGTCAGGGTCATGATGATTCATAAGAGTCCTGCACACCAGTTAAGCTACTGTGAGATTAGCAGGGGAGAGAGGGAGGAAAAAAGAGGTAAAGAGGAAGTTCTTAAGGCTTTTCCCAAACTTAAGGAGGTCCTGCTCAAGATGAAGAGGGAGGGGGAAGCTGTTCCAAAGAAGGGAGCCCGCTGAGGAAAGCAATCAATGACCTGCTCTCAATTTTAGAACTGCTTCACACGCAAGGAGTTGGTGACAGAGGTCTTAATGTGTGTCCGTTTGCAATGTGGTAGATCTCCACCCCAGGGTACAAACCCATGTCATGAATTTGCATGCATACTCAACATTAAATGCACAAAGGGTACTTCACCTTCTCTAGCTGAATGCTTTTGTGATGAAGGTCTTTGTTTATACATCAGTGCTGATGTTACCACAATTTTTACTGCTCCGTCTTATTTCGACATGGGGGGACATTTTAATGATTATACATATGCAAGATAATCACTCTAACAGGGTTGGCTGAGACAATGAAGCAAGCCAAGACCATACATTAGTGTTCAACAACATTGAGGATTTTTTACAAGAAGTGCCGAAATAATTACAAACAAGATATTCCCAAGCAACAAAAAGAAATGCCCAGGACTTCTCTTCTCCTCTATGCAGCCAGGTTTCTTACCCCTGAAATGACCCTCCCCTAAATATACATTCTAGTATTACTTGCTTTCTATGCCTTCCTGGTGTCTGGATTGTCCTTCCTAGTGCCACCTTCTCCTCGTTTGCGGCTTCATTACCTGATATTCACGCCTTCTCCTCATCTGTATTTCCTTCAGCTCCTGTTACTGAACTTTTCTTGCTTTCACCACATTCTCTGTGTCACCTTTCTCACCTGCCAGTACTCCCCCCAAACCACCTTCTACTTCTCATGTTACCTCCTGCAGCCTATAGCCTTCTCTCTTAATGTTATAATTGCTGTCCTACCATCTTTGATATCACCTTCGCCTATTGATTTCTCCAGGACCACTTCCCCAAAATCACTCCATTTACCTAATGTTACAAGCTGTTCCCTCTCACTTCCACTCTCCAACGTTATTTCCTTCTCCTGTCCCTGGAGTCTCACCACCTTCTTCTGCCCCAATAATCGTGACACCTCATCCTCACTTTCACCCACTCCTCAGTTATCATCTCCTCATTTACACTTAGTTTTACCACCTTCACCTCTATCATTGATCTTGACAGTTCCCCCCCCCCGTTTTCTTGTTACCACCGCCTCCATCATCCTTGGCTCGAGCAACTTTGCCTGCTCCCTTAATCTACCACTTCATTAGTCAATATTTTAGTTCTCACCACCTCCTCCTGCTCTCCACTGCTGCCATCTCTTCAACCTCCTCTATGTCTCCAGTCTCTGCTCTCTTCGACTTTCAACTTTCTCCATTCTCTAGCCACCACCAAGCTGAACCACTGTGCTCCTCCAACTCAAACTCACACTGACTGTCTCGCCCCCCTGTATTTTATGGTGCTGCCAGGGGCTATTCTCTTAGAAAACGGGTTGCACTTGTGATTGGTATTTGGAGCGGGCTGCATTAGCTGCTGCAGCTGGGTGCACCTACCTTCAATTTGGGCCTAAGGGGCCTAACCAAGCATTTATTTGGCCTTTCCACAGCCTTGGATTGTTGGCCTTCCAGCCCTAATTTGATATTGCCTGTTCAGAACCAAGGTGTCCTGCTCCCTCAGCATGTGAATTACAAGCCAAAAAAGCTCTTGGGAGGTGTTCTACATTCTTTATTTCTACAGAGAGTGCTTACTCATTTTGCACAAATCGGAGACAATATGGGGCTCTTTACAGGGTTGTCAGTATCCCACCAGTATTACCTGTGGGATACCGGCAGCCCTGCCTTACCGTCTCAGCCGCACAATATCCCAATATTACCGGGATATTACGGGCGGAAGAGTGACAGTAAGTTCCCATTCCCATGCAGTCCAATCGGACTTCATGGGACGGGATTTATTGAATCACTGACACCGTTAGTAACCGGGCCAGTGATTCAGACATTTGTTTACCGGTAGGGTCCTGAACTCCCAGCAGGTCATTCCTGCCAAGAGATCTGTGTGGCCCACCGGCAAACTTTGAAGTGTGCCAGTCTATCAAAAATGCAGGAGACGGAATTACTTGCATTTTTACAGGCATTTTTACCAGACCGGCACACTTGTAATGAGGCCCAATGAATTGGTAAGTTTATATACATTTATATAATCTCTAGTGAACTCTGTGGTGAACTTGTAATCTTTTGGGTGCAGACTCTGGAGAACTATAAACTAGCAACGTTATATGTAGTATATCGGTATTTAGAGCTCTCAGAGTGTCTTGTCAGGGCTGAGAAATGACTTGCCTTACACAAAAAGGAACAATTTAGAAGTATCTGCAAATATGTAACTAATGGGACATGAATTAAATTTACAAGAGTTGAGGCAAAGTGATAGTTTTCCTTTGCTTGAACTTTTGGTCTGCTTGGAGAGAGCACCAGACTCTCAGATGGGATGCATTGCCATATACCCTCTATGGACCCACTAGGGTTTTGGGTGGGCCAAGACTATCAGAAATGGCATGCAATGAGGTAGTGTGATTTTCACCTACAAAATAGTAGGGACCATGGGAAGGGAATCATGGGGTCCTCCCCATACTGTCCCTGGATCCACTCCTGTGGTTGGTACCCAGCAACACCTTGGCAGACCCTAGAACCAGGCACGGGACTGCATCACACCACCTTTAGTAAATGTGCCAAACTACAATTTGAGATCTGTAGGACTCTGACATGAGGATTATTGCTGCCAACCCGCTATTCATATTTGGCAGGGTTCACTGCCAAATTGAGTGGCGGTAAAGGAAAACAGGTTTGACTTTATTTTCTCTGGGAATAATGCTATACTTGTCAGAGAAAGCACATTCGCACGTCAGTTTAGGGTAGTGGCAAACCTGAAACCACTTTATTTGCCTTGCAAGACAAACGACCAGATATATCTTCAACGTACAGAACATTGCTGCAAGAATCTGACCAGCCCTCCAAGCCTGCTGCTCATCTTATCATGTGAGTATGTAAAAATTTAACATGAATCTACCACAACCCACTGCTTAGGCCCTCTGGTGGGAAAGTATGCCAACACCACTTAAGAGATTGCAAATCTTGTCGCAAGTGCCCGTCATCAATGCAGACGTCTAATTGGTGTATCACGTGATGCGTTCCTGTGTGTGCTGAATGGGTTTCGCGAACCTCGCTCATGCCATCTCACTACATTCTTCAAATCATTCCTTTGCATAAAGAGAATTAAACAAGTTCTATAGCTCTCACGTTCCTGGACGGGCGTTGGCTTGAAGCAGCTACTCCCCAATGAGGCCGCAGCATGCCTAAGGATGCTATTGGTTTCGTCCAAAGGGATGTGACCCAGCAGTTCGGGCAGGAATGGCCTTTTGTGGGGTCGAACCAATCCCGATTTGCATATCGTTTTTCCCCTTCTGCAATGGCTTGGGAGGCTGAGGATTGATGGTCTGAATGGGTTGCCCAGCGCTACTTCACAAGTTAATATTCTTTCTAAAACGTCACCACTTTAGTTTAGCTTTAAATGGTGCCATACGTTTTTGAGTCTCACTCTGTGCATGCCAAGTAAGACAAATTGTGGGAAAACAAGCATTGTCAAAAGCCATATGTTAAGCAAGGCTGAATGTAAGAAAAGGTCTGCTGGAAGAGAAAGCAATATCCATACCTTATCCGGCTACTGTTGCTGAAAGAAAGGCTGAATGACATGGAAGTAGCATGCTTCTACATGATGACCCACTGTTCTGAACACTGTCCGAACTGTGATTGAAATGTTCCTAAAGAATCTACTGATTGAAACGAGTAAATGCAGTGTATGGAAACTCTTGTAAAAGAAAGATACACCATTATATGAGTTGAGTGAGAAGATAGTTACAGTTGACGAGAGCAGGAATAAAGGCTGCATGTTTCTGTTTTCAAAAGGAGCAGGAGGTCTAATGCTGGAGGCAGGGAAATTGTATCCAATGAGACAATAGCCTGCACAGTAAAACACCTTTGTTCTTTGGCCAGATAATTGGGTGATTATATCCATTAACAGAGATAGATGCCTCGGAGTGAGTATGTTAAACCGAACTGCAAAAGGAAGTCTGTAGGCTATTCATTTTCTTATCTAAGTGCTAGATCCGCACCGTGGGTGACTGTTATTTATCATAGCAAACTTTAGTAAATAATTGGTATATCATTATTTTGCTACTCTATTTCTAAAATGAAGAATGCATTATCTCTGGCTCTGTACACCACTTGATAATAGGGCCCCAGGAGAATGATTTTCAGAGAAATATTATATTCTCTGCCAATTACGAAGACAAGTGGAAGCCTCTATAGCAAGGACCACATCCCATTAAATATGTGCAGTTGCTTGCATTTAGTTAATGCAAAAGTACTAAAATATTAGATTATTTTAATGGATTGTAATCTATTAGCATGACCTGCTCTACCATATCACACCACAGAGTGTGGTCGTCCAGCATGCTAGAGTGCAGTTCCACTATTTTCCAGAATGCATGAGCTTCTTCTTTTGAAGTAGCTTTGGCAGCTGTGATATGGTAAGTTTAAACAAGCAAGACTTTATTGTGTGGCAGCTCTTCAGAATGCTTGGTTTATCACTACAGTTGTTGAAAGATCCTGCTTGTTGGTGCATGTTTGAACGAAGAGGATGCATAGGAGATATGTCTGATAACCTTGATGCTTATTGAGAGCCAGTATAGAGCCCTTCATCAATACCTTGTATTGGCCTGGGGCCCATAAATGGTGTTTCCTTACCTTAGTCTTTTTGAAATATATTGCATGATTGTATGTATCGGTGGGTCTTGTGTACTGCAACCCTACCCTAGAATATAGACGAATGAATTGATATATTTAATCTGTACTTCCAGGGGGTTGTGCCATAGGATTATCAATGCCTTTTATTGGCCTGGGGCCCATAAATGGTGTTTCCTTACCTTAGTCCTTTTGAAATATATTGCATGATTGTATGCATCGGTGGGTCTTGTGTACTGCAACCCTACCCTAGAATATAGACGAATGAATTGATATATTTAATCTGTACTTCCAGGGGGTTGTGCCATAGGGTTATCAAGCAAAATGGATGAAAACCATAAAATGATATCCAATAAAGATGAACTATCCCACCTAGGGAGTTGTTTTGATGGTAAACAGAACAATAACACCATGTCACTACATCATGTGTAAGAGTCTTACACATGGTGTATCCAGGCAGCACAATATGAGTACATCCGTAGTGTATCCATGGACATGCAATATGTACCATCAGGCTATCCATGTACAGTGGTTGTGATCACTCAATGTCACCACCTTCAAATGGATGGTCTTTTGGCATATAAGGTCAGTTCAGAAAATTATACTGATAGCATAACGATGACTGAATGCTCCTGTTTTAGCTTCCAAAAGTAGACAAAACATCATCACCTCTTCATAACAGGTGTAATCTAGGATGGTGGGGTCATAGAGGAAGCCCACAGCAGCCACATAGCCCACACAAGCAACAACAAAACCATGCTCATCTAACCAACTAAAAAATCGGAGGCAGAGCCAGCACAAATTACACCAACTTCGCCAAGTTTATAAATGACAACACTTTGAATGGAAAAGCATTCCTTTCCCTTTCATAGAGGCAAACTCTTCAACAAAAGCTGCTTCCCTGTTCTCACAACAGTAGCAGTCACAGCCCAAGCAGGCTGTCCATCCGCCTGTCTTCCCACACCTCCAGCAGATAGCCCATCAATCAGATTCCCAGTCGGTGAGGGTGGAGGGCTCACACTCGTTTGTCGAAGATAGACTTAACTGATGAGTAGACCTCCTGCAGCCTGGACCTGCCTGTAGTGTGCAACCTTGTCAAAGAAATACAGCAAGGCATACAATTGAACCTCTTCACTGTTCTTCACTTCCACAACACAAACACCTTTCAGCACACTTTGCCCCTTCCACTAGGGCAACCAGTTTAGGACTGCCTGTCTTCACCAATGACTCTCTTAACCTGGCTCAGAGAAATCTGACATACATCATGGATTACAACAACGCTAGGTGTGGCTGTTAAATAGGCCCATGAACCCACACTAACCCCGAAACACATGTCATCAGGGACCAATAAATCATGTATCCTTTGCTGTCTCTCACATAAGTGCTATGAATGTGACTTTGTGCAGTCAAGTGACAATGAGTGTCCGGTGACGAAACCATAACACTCACTTGTCATCTGAACACTGCAAAAATGTGTGTGCCTATTCACAGTGCATGCCGACAACCAATGACATGCACATCCATCCCAAATTACAGGAACTGTATGCATCCACAATTACACATCCACAAGTACATGAATGATTCTTACTTCCCTCTCCTTCCCTCATGTCAATGTCAATAAATCATGCGTAATAGTCTTATGCATGGTTTATTCACACAGCACAATATGGGTGCACCCATAGTTTATCATGGATATTTCATGCATGCAATATCTGCCATCAGAATATCCATATACAGGGGATGCGATTACTCAATTTCACCACCTTCACCTTCAAAGGGTGACTCAACTATCATTTGCACCTTTGGCTAATGATCACACTCTTCCAGCCAGTGAACCCCCAGCAAAAATAGTACAACGTGGCACGTACCAGTCCCACAACATGATCTTGCAGAAATGTAGGGTCTAATTCACAAAAGCGTTTTACAAGACCAAAACCCCAGTGGAAAACATTTTGTGAAATGGGTACTTGGTGTTCTATTAAGAACTTGTGTTGGTGCTTCATCAGGACAGGTTGGGTTTTCATGTACAACTGAGAGATGATGTGCACGATTGTAGCCATGTACTGCACAACTTGAACATCATTTATACATTCTCTTTTCTATTGAAGAAGAGACGCATGCTGAATATGATGAATGTGACAATAGCCATGATGAGCAGCTACAAGGGACCCAACACAGCCTGACAACATAGATATTCTTTGACCTGGTCATTAAAAATTACCTGTTGCTCTTCATGACCTATACAGCATAAGTTGGTATGCAATGCATGAGTAAAGCTTCATGCTCAAAGACGTTTCAGCAGTAAAGGATCATTCATTCACAATTCCCTAGATTATAGAAAAACCTATCAAATGTATCTACATGCACCCTTACCATGTATCCAAGCCATGGTAATATAAATATTTTACTTTACATTCCCTGAAACCAGCTAACATCCTCAAGACTGATGCTTTTGCTAGGCATGGCTATGCCGGCATGCTGATGATAATGCTAAGGAAGACTGTGTATTTGTATTTATTTGAAGAACAGGGATGTATAGGAGGTTTTGTCTTTGGGCTATTACCTAACTGGGCGGTATTTTAGTATTGTGGTATGTTGGCGGTAAATTGGAATTACCTCATTTTGGTGGTAATTTAGTGGTGAGCATACCTTTTATAACACTGCCCTATATGATAAGACAGACCTTCCCCGTTTATAACTATGTCCTGCACTTGGGTTGACTGTAGGCATCAACCCAGGCTTAGCACATTTAGAGGGAACTCGGTAAGTTCATAAATAATGTGATAGATAGTGTATCAATTGTGCGAATGACTTATCTATGCCACCAGACTATACCCTTGGAGGGCTCTGTTCCACTTCAGCGTGCATGGTGGAACACATTCACACCAACACACAAACTTTCTAGCTTGCCTTTGTATTGCCACTTTTGTTTCTTACTTTTTACCTTCGGCGGTTAACACTTTTACCACTGTGATGTAATCCCCAAGGTGTTTCCCATTTACTTTTCCCCATTGAAATAGTGACCATCAGACATATGAGAAGAAAACTTTTTTCGGTTATTGCAGTTATTATTTCAGTAGTACAGCTATTTATGAAACAAGAAACAAAACATTACATTTCACAATAACACAGTTATGAGCTCTTACCAACAGATAAGTCCCCCTGAAGTTATCTAACAGACAAGATATAAACGTGCATTGCTAAACTGTTGAAAATAATGACCTATTCTTGTCGAAACAGTCACAGAGATAATTGGCAGTCATCCAACATTCTCCTCAATTCCACAAGCACTTACATAATGACGTGAAGTAGCGGTGCCTTATCTGCATGACCCCTTTTTGCTCCTGTCTGCCTGTGGGGAAGTCTTCCCGAGCCCCCACACGATCACTGGCCCTCCCGAGAAGTGGCCTTGGACTCCCAAGCAGACTAGGACTGTGGCCCCTCTGCAGCCAGCAGCAAAGTAGGAGCACCCAGCAGAAGCGCAGGAAAGAAGAGAGCCCAGCCCTTAGATTCACCCCTATTTAATCAATTTGCCTGTCAATCAAGAGTAGAGTTGCTTCCCCTCTGACGTATCTAAACACCTCCTATGCTCCTGATCCCGCTGACCAATCCTCTGCAGGAAATTGTATATGTATCCACTTACTTTCCTGCTTTCTTCACACACAAAGGACTTTCAGAATTCACAAAAAATGGCTCATTCATTTCTCATTTTTTTTAGTGCAAATTTCTCTTCCATGGAGAAACACTAAGACAGAATTTTCATCCGTGTCCACTGACACTGCATTGCAATGTTAATCAGGTGAACTTATTAGTTACTGGGATGTTAAAAAATAGGGAAGTTAGTTATTTAGTATAGGTCATTTTCACAATGCAATTTTACACAGATGGGAATTCACATAATCCATATATATAATGCACTTTGAATCCACTGTCTTTTTGCAAACATTCTGCTTTGCCATGGAAGGCCCAATTCACTGTTATAATTAATCAATGTGGCATTTCACCTGTTTCATATAGTTTACCGTCTCTTTTATGCATTTTCACTACCCCTTTGCACCCATTTAACTGGCTGCTTTTAAAATGACTTTCATCTGCACACATTTTACTGGCTGCTTTTAAAATCACTGGTATATATCCCCACAGATGTCAATGTCGATCAGAAATGACTTACAATAACCCATTTACAGATGACTAAGATATTTAAATGAACAGTGATTTTACAACAGCACTAAAATGAGAACAAGTGGTGTGCCAGTTAATGAGGGTGTAGAAAAGTGAGACATGTAGAGGGGAACCAACAAAAATTTTACACAGATGGGAATTCACATAATCCATATATATAATGCACTTTGAATCCACTGTCTTTTTGCAAACATTCTGCTTTGCCATGGAAGGCCCAATTCACTGTTATAATTAATCAATGTGGCATTTCACCTGTTTCATATAGTTTACCGTCTCTTTTATGCATTTTCACTACCCCTTTGCACCCATTTAACTGGCTGTTTTTAAAATGACTTTCATCTGCACACATTTTACTGGCTGCTTTTAAAATCACTGGTATATATCCCCACAGATGTCAATGTCGATCAGAAATGACTTACAATAACCCATTTACAGATGACTAAGATATTTAAATGAACAGTGATTTTACAACAGCACTAACATGAGAACAAGTGGTGTGCCAGTTAATGAGGGTGTAGAAAAGTGAGACATATAGAGGGGAACCAACAAAAATAACAGAAAATAACATGTATACAACAAAATAGGTGAATTACAAAGGTAACGTTATTCTAAGGGGCGACTGAATCACAAGGCACACCAGCGCAGCATAGCATTATTTCACTGGTAGGCAGGATTAGTTAGACAATCACTCTATCCTTTGTTTCAACACTGACCATATCAATAAGCCAGGATCAATAACAGTAGGAAGTTCCTTTAACTCCTCCCTAATTTTGTTTGAATGTGGAGTGTATTGCATTGTAGTTTCATCAGGTGTGTTTGCCCTTTTTAGTGATAACACTTTACTATCTGCGCTTGCCATATTCACTTTGAAGAAAAGCCCTCTAATTTGTGAATCTAAGAAAGGAACCATACAAAACATCATTGCACATAGAGTAGAATTAATTAGGTACCAATGATTTACATGAAAACATATGAACAACCCCCACAGCATATACATAATATTAGGGAGGAGTATGTTTATAATATTGCAAGGTACATACATAAATTCATATCCTTGCAAGATAATTATGTTTGCAAGCACCTAAGCCCCCGGCTCATAAGGTCAAAGACAGTGCAAAAGAAATAATGCACAAACCATGAGAAAGGAAGGAGAAGTGATTAAAGTTTCCAACAATTAGTTACAATATTGAACTGGAGATAAACGGTTGAGAAATTATTGGAATTGTAAGATGGTGTCAACCGGTGAGGTGTTTGGGAAGAGGATGTAAATTTATCATTTACTTGGCCCTCATTAAGAATGAAAAATGTTGTTAAAGGGACGTTATGGTTAAGTTGCACTAATAAAAACCAAGGGACATTATGGTTCCAAATAAAACCAAAAAACCCCAGAAATTCGCCAGTTATGGTAAGCTAAGCAACCATAACTGGTGCCACCACCGTGCATTGCTAAGACTAACACCCAGGACATCAAAGATGACATCACACATGTCATTGATGACATCACTGATGACATCACATATGCAACTTAACCATAACGTCCCTTTATCAAAGTTTTTTTTTACTGAATCTACATATACATACTATCAATTTGATAGATGTTTACTAGGATTCCCTTACTTTATATACATATAACATGCTGAACTCCCTGCTGGTGATTTTGATGTCCGCGGACTGTGCGTATGTCCACAGACTGTCGCGGAAACATCAACAGTACCCAAAAACTCAGGGGTATGTTAGATTGTTCTATCATGCCATATAAGCACTAAACAAGATAAAAAAGCAGCACACAAACACATTATATGTAACAATAAATAAGAAGTGCAACCTATATATGTAACTCATCAACCATCCATTTAAATACCATGGGCATCATTATAAAGCTGATGCTCCTGTAATGAAGGGGGCCGGTACAGGACCGGCCCCTTCTTTCCGGGAGTGCCGATTACGAGCTTCCCATCGCAGGACCCGGATCGCACTCCTGGTAAAACCAGGCGTGCTTTCCGGGTCCCGCGAGGGGAAGAGGGAGGCAGTAACGGGCCAGATGTAATTTGCTAGTTATATCAACCCTCCCCATTCCCATTGAGCCCTATTGGGGCTCAAATGGGAATGGGGATGGGTTCCTGCAAGGAGGAATTACCAGGTCCTACTATGTTGGAGTAACCCGGTAAGTCCCCATTGCAGGAACCCGGTAATCGAGCCCAGAACGTAGGCAGCCATGGAGCTAACAGCTCCATGGCTACCTCCATTCTCGTAATGAGGCCCCCTGTGTACTACAATGCAATATACCAAAACAAAAAAGATATGCTTCCAACATAATTACCTCACAGAAACTGCACAGCTAGGAACACTAACAGACCTACACAACAGTAAGAACACAATTTACCAGAAACTAGTAAGTAAACTTAATTTTTCTTATATATTTCTAAACTTTCTATATTTGGTCCACTAAAAGTAATATATTTTTTTTACACAGAAATATCCAGTACTTTGGAATGGCTTGAAGATCATTTTCCACGTGAGGAAATGTCCGAAGACAGTGATACTAATGGTAGACACTTCTCTATATAAGAAAATTAATAATCATTACTTTATGTGTACTTAACATATATATATATATTTAACAGACCATACAAACATTGATAATAATACAGCAAAAGAGACATTAGAAAATACTCTACAGCGCTTGGAACAAAAAAATAATATGCTTTTGGAAAATTTCAATCTTTTGAAACATTTTGTAGAGGTCCACATAAAAGAAAAAAAATAAATATCATTGTCCCACATGCACCTGTTCGCTCTCTCCATGTCCCAGTCAACTATTCCCAAACCCTCACCACCAACAAAAACGTTATGATGAGACTTCCATCCCTTCATCCCCTCACATCGATCCTCTCCAAACCTCTAATTCCCCTGTATTTGTGTCAGTTTTTGCTTCCCCCTCAATTGCATGAATGTAATATTTGTATATAATAATTTGTGTTGTTACTTCATTCCTTCGTGTCTTATTTTTTTTTTAAAAGGCAGTTGGGGTGTCCACGGACAGCACGGGTGTCCGGAATGTCTGCAATAAAACAAAATGGGGGTGTCCTGGGGACACTATACCTGTCCGTACTGTCCGCAAGCAAGATGGAACTCTCCTTAGAACACAATCGGTGTCCGGAATGTCCTGAATTAACCAAAATGGAGGTGTTCTAAGTACACTATACCTGTCCGGACTGTCGGCAAGCAAGATGAAACTGTTCTTAGAACATACTTGGTGTCCAAGATGTCTGTAATTAACCAAAATGGAGGTGTCCTAAGGGCACCATAACTGTCCATACTCTCAGTAGAACATTTTAACACATGCGCACCACACCCATAAGTCCTACGAACATTGCGCCTGTCTGTAACTGTCCGTCTCACGTGTGTCGCACTTTTAATTAGTTTGAGGACCCAAACACTGTCTGTAGAACAACCCCGCGCATGCGCAGGACTGGTCCTATTCATTTAGTGTCCTGCGGACACCCGTCCCATTCGCTGACTTGTTCGCGACGTCATCATGTGACCGCACCCATGCTGAGCGTGTGTCCTGATTTGCGGACACTGTCTGGGTCCCCGAACATTTAAAAAGTACTTTTTTAGACAATCCAACATATTTTACAGTAAAAATTCACCATTGCACATGTCCCAGACAATGATCCTGGATTTCTACATACTTTTTGGAACTTTTTGAGCCCATTTGGGGTGTTTGATCTGTCCGCGGACAGTGCTGCTGTCCGTAGGGCGCACACCTGCACCCTTATAAAAGGCCATACCCCAGAGCTCATCTTCATTCTTTCTTTCTACTATTGAAGATATACCTGATTTTGCTGCCTTTGCTGTTGCATCATCAAACATGATGGCATCCATGGCTTCTGTTCTTCCAGCTGGTGCTGCTTCTGCCCCAGCACCACCCCATGCCCTCCACCACCAACACCTCCCCAAGGGCCTGCAGAGGGGCATAGGTGTGAGGATGTAGAGGAGGAGGATGAAGAGGATGAAGATGATGAGGTAGTGAAAGTCCCTACTACCAGCGCTCGCCGTGAGTCTTGGGTGTGGCGGTTGTTTACCATTCATGGTGACCTACCAAAAGCATGTGTGAACAAGGTCACCTGCAACCAGTGCAAAATGGTGCTGAGTCATGGAAGGCCAGGTTTGTAAAGCTTTGGTACAACATCCATGAAGCGACACCTAAGGTCGTTCCACGATGGGGCCATTCGCAAGGTTGTACCTTGTGATAAATGTGATGGTTGAGTTACTCTACAACATCCTCCGTTTCCGCTCCTGTTACCACAAGAGACACTCCCGTGGGACAGCACTTCCCTCCAGCTGCCTCACAGGCCATCCATGATGCTGTTGACCCTTACATTTCGAGGGTCACAATATTGCATATGTACTGGTACGCAGTACTCTGCAGGGGGGAGAGTATTTGGGAGGCTTTTGAGGCAGTGGTCACGGAGCATGAGAAGGTCTGCCCACTACCTAAATAAGGCTCACCCTACATCTTCCTCTCTCCACCTGCCCTTTCTTATCCCCATGGTTGGTGTCCCTCTTTTCCGTGTGTGACATATATAAAAAAACAAATAAAATATAAAACAACAAAAACCAAAATGCACATGCAAGGATACAAACCACAGGTATGTATATTTTATGCAGCGTACATGTGCATATAAACAAAGTAACTGCCATTTAAATTGTATAACCTATAAAATGAACTTACTATTATTTTCCCATCTGCTAAAATCAACTGTCACTTCCAAACCTGTCTGCTATCTAAATTCTTTTTTACACACACAACTATCCAAACAATTATAATATTATAATATTAAACGATGGGAGAAATATCAGTATAATTGTAGAAAAGCACTTAGTAGTGTATTATAAAATGACACACAGCCAGGATAAGTTCATGCATCTTTATACGCTCACAAAGATAGACACTATCATTGAAAAGGTCACAGCTGAAATAGCACCACTCCCTGTACATCACATCCTTCTGCTTTATTACCCACACATTCACAAGCACATACATTCTATGCTTTTCTATACAGTTTCTGCCATTTACCTTACAAAAATTGCAAAACAAGTACATAATTATTTCTTCAACCTCCTAACATGCAATAACACAGCTCTAAGAAACAAAGTGAGTTTCAAATACTTAGTATTCTACTCATTTGCAAAGCATGTTGAACTAACATATTGTATGTAAAATATAAAGGCTGCACATACTCAAAGGAAACTGCATTCAGACACTATGTTCAGTTATCAAACAAGAATACTACTACAAAAATATAAAAATCAATGTCTAAATTAACATCAGTGCTACAAACACACAAAATTACTAACTTCTTTCTTTTACTATTGTAGTCTAGACCATTCTCCTGAAAAGCAGCAGCATCTGAAGTACGAGTAAGTACAATACTATCATAATATTCTTACTGTTACTTAAACAAACTGTGGGGTTGATTCATGGAATTTGTGCACCAAAAAACTGAGATTTGGACACCGTTCTGCCCACAAATCCCCATTTGTTAAACAGGGATTTGCGGGCACAATGGTGCACAAATCCCTGTTTTTCAGCGCACAAATGACATAACTCAGCCCCTAGAATGTTAGTGTTGCAGAACAAAGAACTGTTTTAATTCTATACCATTAGATTAACTATTAGTGCATCTCCTGGCCACTAACGTACTTTCTACTGCCATCTGAACTCCCGGATACTAAAACACAAATACAAATACAAAAATAGCTTCCCAACTAGTTGTAGCTGTCCAATGCACAATGGCACACCACCACATACATCCTTAGCATCATACACAGACACTCATACACACAACACACATAGATTGCAGAACAGCCCAACCCATACCTTCTTTTTTTAACATGCCCCAAAGAATGCCTACCAAAAAGCAAGTCCGTAGAAAGCAACGAAGAAGTAGAGCAAATGAAAATAAAAGTGTCGAAAATAAGCATCCATCTCTAGCAGAATTTGTACAAAAAGTCAAAAAGCGAAACAAAACAAGCTTCCAGTACAAAAACTTAACCTCCACTTTCAAAATGTAAAACGAAACAGAAAATGATTAACAAGAATTCAGCTACCACTAATGCTAACACCATACCAAAAAAAGGAAGTATTTCAGAAAAAATGTTCCGGCACAGAGTCCTTCAGAATCTTATCAAAACAGGAGAGAAATCATGCACAACCCTTAAAACCTATCTTAGACAATTAATCTTAGAAGCTCTCATGGACAGCACAATCCTTCTCAAAAGGAAGTTATTTATTTTAGTGTTAAACAGAATGAAACCACTAAAACAACAAACTACTAAATTACATAAAAGACTTTTAAATAAACGGAATGTCAACAAAAATGACTTTTTAAATATCTGTGGAGGTGAATGGAGTCACACCACGAGCACAGAACCATATTTCAATGAAGAAACATACAAACAAAAGCAAACAAACACAATTGCCATACATAGCAGTGGACGAGAGTATGACAAACTTAATAATACCATAATGCAACAGGAAATATTGCTTACAAAAATATCCCCAGAAAACTCAGTATCACCACTCTATTCCACTGAACCAGAACGTCCAGTGTAAAAATGGATGTGCACATCAATGTGTAACATTGCCAAAAAATCTTTCAAATCTTTACGCCAGTTCCTCAATCAGTATGTTAGAGGCAAAGACAAAATCAAAATGAAACTACTACAAAATATAGATACCTGTCGAGTGCACAAATACACAGGACTACAGGGACATTCATTAGCCTGCATTTCAGGACCTATTTGCAAAAGCACCTTCCATCATATCAAAATGATATCAACACATCATTCAACTATAAGAAATCTAGTCTATAAACTGTACTATGCTAAAAGTCCTGCTTTAGCACGTGCCAATTTAAATAACAATCTTCTACATGGTACAGCCAAATACCTACTCACAGAAATAGAGCATATCAAGATAAAATATTTTGGATGTGAAAGCCACTTACAAAATGCAATAACTTTACAACAGACAAGCAACAATTGTACAGATGGCAACCTTCTACTACACATCTACAAAAAAGAAATACTAAAATTTAAAAGTACATCCGCTAAAGTACCAAGGCATGTGTGTGTGTTGCCGCGGAACTTTTTATAAAACTAACACAAAAACTGCAGACGTAACATACAAAATAGAAGACAATGAAGATTCCAAATGGTTTCAATTAGCTCTCTACCTTATAGCAGAAAACAAATACGAAAAAACTGACCCCTTAATACTTTGCACTTACTGCACTACAAAACTTGACAACAACCAAACTCCTTCACATGCTATCACAGATAACTTGGAATTATTCCCACTACCAAAACCCCTTCAACAACTCAATTTATATGAGAGCATCATAATTCAAACAGTACACCCATTTCAAGCAATAATACGTCTTCAACCAGAAACAGAAAAATGACCCCCCTCTGAATTAGTGGCAAAGTAGTTTTTTCACCATTAGATCTGAAAGAAAATGTGCACACTCTGGGAGTGCAACATCCAAAAGAACAATCTTTAATTGTCTTAGTAAATGGTGTACCTACAAAAGACAAAACAAATTGGGCAACAACTAGTAGACTTACATAAAGTTAGACAAGCCTTGCAATATCTAAAAGACAGTAATGAATACTACAAAGAAATGAATATTGAAGAAAACTTGAGGGAAACCACTGAAATAATTCAAGAGTCACCAGAAACTGGTCCGTTTAAACTTCTAGAGCCTGCTACAGTATCCAATATTTTAGACCATTATACAATTCATCCATTACACTCTAAAGACACCATAGATGATGCACTAGAAATGTACCAAATGCAAAAAACCAAAGGATCACCAATCAGCATATGGGAAAAAAAGTATGGACGCACATGCTTTTCCTTTACTCTTTCCTACTGGGAAAGGGTGAAGGTACGATGATAGACCCATTCAGATAACAGCATCAGACTACCGCTCATTACAAATGTATTCTGAAGATCCCAGATTTAGACAAAATGTGGAATACATATTCCACCTACTCTTTGAAAGTGAATTAGCAACTCTATGCACAGAGTTGCACACACATTGAAATCAGGTACCCACTTTAAAAATATGTCAGCTATGCAATTACTACAAAAAGTGCAAGAAAAAGATGAGGTTTTACTAAAGGCATAACAAATCTGTTAGCAAACATGTGTTGTACTAAAGAGTACTGGTTCCGACGTCACAGAGATGGGCGTTTTATGATAAGAAACCTTGGTCCACCCACTTGGTTTGTTACATTAAGTTGTGCAGAATATGCATGGAAAGATTTACATGATGTCCTATGCATTTCAAACAAAAACAAAACAAACATAAATATACTATCACCTGGAGAACTTTGCTCTCTAGATCCTGTTAATGTTTCAAGATATTTCCATCATCACTTCATTGCTATGCTACACTTTATTTGTAATAAAACTGTTCCTCCCCTCGGAGAAGTACAACACTTCTTTTGGAGAAAAGAATCCCAAGCCAGAGGAGCACCACATATCCACATGCTTTTATGGATTAAAGATGCTCCTAAATTTGCTCAAGACAGTGATGCCACTGCTTTACAGTTCATTGAAAATATGTCACTTGTGAAATTCCAAAAGAAGCAACAAATAGTGATCACCATGCACAAATTGTACCATTACATAGACACAAATGTGGGAAATATTGTTGTTGCAAATACAAAAACAAAGGGAAATACTACACGAAATGCTGCTTTGGTTTCCCTAGACCAGTTACAGAAACAGGTGAAGTAAACAACTCCATGTCCTCAGTTAGACATAGTGTTAAAGGTAAATCACCTAAGAACAGATATTACATAAAAAGAACAGAAGACGCAAAATATATCAATGATTATAATGCAATCATTGCCCTCTTACGGAATGCAAATATGGATGGGCAGTACATAGCAGACAATTCCACTGCAGTTGCATGATATTTTACAGCCTACTTAACCAAAGCAGAAAAAACAGAGCTTCAAGCGCTCTGGGATGACCTATCATCAGACAAAACACTATCTCAGAAATTGTACATCTCAGACATAAAAATGCTCACTCATAGAGAATGTGGCTGCTATGAAGCTGCAGATCATTTAACCGGTACTGCTTTGTATGGAAAATCTGAAAATATAGTATGGCTAAGTCCTGGTCCTGTTAAATCTAGAAAAAGAGTTCTCAAATCATATGACGGCATAGAAACAATAGCCAAAAATGATCCTAACAGCCAAGACATTATGAAAAATAATTTACTTGACACATACTACCCAAACAGGAATACCACTTTGGAAACCATGTGTCTATACCACATAGCCCAAAACTTCACATACAAAAATAATATAAAACCCGATGGAAATAAATATAAATACAGAGTGACAAATTGTAAAGGCAGTTTAGTGAAACTTACCAAACAAGGCTTAATTAACCATATCAAATTGTCATTAAAAACTCCTCAACAAAAAGAACTATATTACGTGTCCCTGCTACAAACTTTTAAACTATGGAGAAAGAAGAAGAATTACTAGATATCTATGACTCCAATGAAGACGCTTTCAAAGCAAATGAATGCACTATAACCGATGTAAACTTTACACAGTTCAAAACAATGTTGCACAATGAACAGCAACAAGAAGAAGAACTCCAGGCCTAACTAGATAAGGACACTCCCGACAGTAGTCAACCTTCTGTAACAGCAAGCCAAGAACCACTGGGACAGCCACTAAAAAGCAAATGAGGCAGAGTGAGGCAGAATTAGCTATGACAGAAGTAGAAAACACCATGTCTCTCTATGAAGAAGATACAGAAGACTTAACTGTACTGCAATCAAAACTGAACAATGAGCAGCATAGCATTTTTCAAGAAGTAACAAAAGAAATTGCACACGGTGTACAATTGAAAATAAAGAATGCCCAAATTACAAACCTATACTACTATATGTCAGTGGTCAAGCTGGTTCAGGCAAAATATTCTTAATCAATATCATCAGCAAGTTCCTTCAACAATTGTCAGCTGTTGTGTCTGCCCCCACAGGTTTAGCTGCCTACAACATAGGCGGTGTCACTTTTCACTGATTACTACTCCTTCCAGTAGAACACCAAAACAAATTAGAATATTACACACTTTCTACAGAAGCTGCAATGGAACTACGCAGAGTGTTAAAAAACAAATGAAAATGCTACTAATAGATGAAGTGAGCATGGTCTCCAACCTAATGTTGGATTTGATTCACCTCAGATTACAAGAAGTACTCAAAACAAACTACGAAGAGCTCTTTGGAGGAAAACACGTTATTGTTTTCGGAGATCTTCAATTGACACCAATGAAAGGTGAACCTATTTTTAAAAACTTAGGACACAAACTCTCCGTAAAACTGTTGGCAGCATAGGAAATGTTAACCTTTGGCAACATTGCCAATAAAGAGAATTAACAGAAAACATGCGCCAGTCTGCAGACCTCATCTACGCCAACATTTTAAAAAGTATTACAGTTGGTGTACAATCTCAAGAAGCACAAGCAATATTAAAAACCCAGCACATCCATGCACTTTATGGCCATAACTCATGTGCTACTGATGTCATGGAACAATTAGCACACAAAAATGTCAATTGTATGTCCTTGATGCCAACTCTTGCAAGCTGTTCCATATTCAATGAAACAATGTTGAAAAAAAAGAAATGCAACAAATAATTGAAATTTGCTCCGCAGACAAACTGGACATACATGGTATAACACTACCCATGTGTCAACAATCCACAACAAGACTAAATACCTTAGAAAAAAACTCAGCTGGTTTGGAGAAAATATTAAAATTATCTTTAAACTGTAGAGTAATGCTTAAACATAACCTTGACGTGGAGCAAGGACTAGTTAACGTAGCACATGGTACAGTTGTTGGCTTTCAAACATACCCACATGACAAAGACATTCAGTTTGTCAATATTCTCTTTGACAATCTATCCAAAATAAAAAGGATAGGATGCTCAACAGCTCGATTCATTCTTTTCAAAGACATGTATGTACGCAAAGAACAATTTTCTCTAACTCTAGCATACGCAGTCACCATTCACAAATCACAAGGTCTTACCCTAGATAAAGCATTGATAGATATTGGGAACACAGTCTTTAAAGAAGGCATGAGCTACGTAGCACTATCACGCTTACGTACACTTGACGGTCTATTTCTAATCAACTTTGATGCAAGTAAAGTAAAAGCTGATATTCCTTGCATTTTAGAATACAATTCACTACACACCCCCATCTAAAAACCTATCCTGTTCCACAAAAAGCAAAATGTTGTAAAAGAAAACTACTTGAAACAGAAATGCAACAGGATGTTACGCTCACCTGGCTCCCACAGGGGCGTCGGTCGGACCCGGACAGCTGTGCTCTCCACCCACATGATGCGTAGTGCAGCGATGACTGACTGGATCTGCCCTCCTAATCTTGTCTGCTTAACCCGTAGAAATATTCTCCTGCAAGTGGAGAGATGGATTTAGCCACTTATGGATTCAAGTGAGGGCACCCCCACAGTCCTCCCCAACTAATCACCTCTGAAATGCCCTCACAGCAATCTCATCTTATTTTCTTGAAAGATGAGCTCTCCATCCTGCGTGGATTTGCAGGGGCGCGTCGATTCCAGTTACTTCACAGGTTTGAAGGCTCGGGAGAGTTCCGGAGAGTATTGACTCTGAAGTTCCTGGTGAGGACCAGTAAGTATTAAGTTCATAGAGTTCAATATGTCCGATGTTCACTCTTGTTCCCCCCTTCATTTCTTGTCTTGCAGCTGGCTCGTGAAAAGATGCTCTTGTGGCAGCTGGTGGCGCTCAGGTAAGAGTCTGTATTACCCGGCGCTGTCCGGTAAATGTTGCACATGGAAAACGTCTTGTTTTGTCTCTCTTTACAGGTGCGGCACTTGAAAATATGGAGAATCACCAAAGGTTGCCTCCGGTGGTAAATCAGGTAAGTCTATGGTGGTAAGAATTATATTTGTTGGTTCCCTCGGCTCACCTGGTGGTTTTCTTTTTTCTACTAGGTGCCGAAGTTCAGCGAAGAAATGATGGAGGCAGCGCCGACCCGAAGGATGCTGTGAAGACTGGTGAGTATGGCGCGGCGCTGCAGCTGGAGGTGCGGCGTGTGCAGAAATTATGTTCTTTACAGGTCCGGAGACGAGATGGATCCAGAATCAGGTGTGGAATAGAAATAACTTTGTTTTCTAACCTTGCCCCTTTCTTTCCTCTTTGTTTTAGAAGCTCCGGATTCGTGGTGGGCTTGGCAGAAGACTGGATGCAGGCTGCAGGCACGGTGAGCGTTACGCTGCTGCATGCAGAATAACGCAAAGCGTGTGTTGCTGGTCGGGCGTGGTTTAAATAGCCTCAAAAGTTGTCCCAGGTAAGAAGTCCCTAGAACCACACCTGAGTAAAAAATAGTCCCTGTAGAAAAATAGTCCCTTTCAGGCTTCATGTTGGATTGGAGTCATTTGCAGCATGGTCTGCCTGAGGTAAGTAATGACTATGAGCCTGGCGCCTTAGACGCCAGGACTGATTTCCACTATGAGCCTGGCGTCTAAGGTGCCAGGACTGAACCCAGATAGCCCCCAGCCAGGGCTGCTGAGGTTTTACTAAATGTCTAGATGCCTGCTCGGTCCGGATGCCTGGGGGTAGGCATCATGACAGCACTCCCCCCCCCAGGGCCCCTCCTAAAGTTGTTCTTCCCCTGCACCCTGGTTTGTCTGGGAAGTTTTGATGGAATCTTTTCACCAACTGAGGTGCATGGACGTGATCACTAGGTTCCTATGACCTTTCTTGTGGTCCGTAGCCCTTACAATCAATTAAATAAAAAGGTTTTGATTTAACCATCTTGGAATCCAGGATATTTTTTACCTCGAATTCAGGTTCTCCATCTATCAAGATGGGGTCGGGTGGTTTGGTTAATCATGTTCCTGGTTGAACTGGTTTTAAAAGTGAAACATGAAAGACAGGATGAATGCGAATATTAGAGGGTAATTCCAATTTGACGGCTACCGGGTTGATAATGGCCTTAATAGTGTAAGGTCCCAAATATCTAGGGTTAAAAGTCTGAGTTCCCTTCAGACCTATGTGTTTTGTAGCCAGCCAAACTTGATCCCCAATCTGGTATTGTGGAGTTTCACTTCTATGTTGATCAGCATTTTGCTTACATTTCTCTTTTGCTTGTTTCAAATGTTCTGTTGCCTCTTTAAAGGCTTGTGTAATAGTAGAATGCAAATGACTAACTGCAGGCATTTCTAAATGCTGAGGCAATCTAGTTCTGAGGTTTGAGGGTGATGTCCATATATGGTATAAAAGGGGCTTTGTCCGGTTCCTGAATGTACTGAGTTATTGTATGCATACTCGGAAATCCATAAAATATCTTTCCAATTACTTTCGGTCTGGTGTAGCATGCAACATAGGTACTGTTCAAGGGTCTGGTTGGTCCTCTCCATCTGACCATCGGTCTGGGGATGGTGATGGTTGATAACCTCACGTAGATTTGCGCCAGTTGACAACATTTCTTCCAAAAATGTGAAATGAATTGACTACCTCGGTCAGAGACCAATACGGAAGGAAATCCATGTATTCGAACAATGTTTCCGAGGAACTCCTTGGCCAGAATTGAAGCAGAAGGTAACCCCTTCAGAGGAATAAAGTGGGCCATCTTGGAAAAAAGATCCACAATAACTAGAATGGTGTTAAATCTGTTACATGGAGGTAGATCTGTAATAAAGTCTAACGATAAGGTGTGCCATGGTGTAGGTGGAATATCCAAAGCATGTAAGAGGCTAGCTGGTTTTTTCTTCTGACTTTTGTTTTGGGCGCAAATACCACAAGACATTACAAATGACTTTACGTCTTTTCGCCAGGTGGGCCACCAGAATTGTCTCTTAATTTTAGCTTCAGTTTTTGCGATACCTGGGTGTCCTTCCATCAGGGTGTCATGATAATTGGAGATGACTAGTTCTTGTAGTTCCTTGTGTGGTAGAAATAGTCGCCCTTGATAATAAGGTAGGTCATTGATGACTGAGTAGTCTGGGCCTTTCTTCACCCAGTCCTGCAGGGCTGTTGGATCGAAGAGTTGTGGGATCTTTACTTGAATATCCTCTACTGTCTGTAGAGTGGTTATGCCAAGAATTCTTTGTTCTGAAATTATAGGCACCGGTTCCGGGTTCGCATATGCTTCTCCCATCCCTATTCGGGATAAGACATCTGCCTTGCCATTTTTACAACCTGGTCGATAAGTGATCACAAAATCGAACTCGGCAAAGAACAATGCCCATCGAAGTTGATGCGACGATTGGGCCTTGCCTGTTTTTAAAAACTGCAAGTTCCGGTGATCGGTGATTACCGTAATGGTATGTTTGGCCCCGAGAAGATAATGCCGCCAAGCCTTGAAAGCGGATTTGATGGCTAATAATTCTTTATCGGTAACCGCATAGTTAAACTCGGGTGCCGAGAACTTTCTGGACCAAAATGCTACTGGGTGAAGTTGACCGGTTTCAGGATCCTTCTGGGACAGGACAGCTCCTATGGCTAAACTGGATGCATCAGTTTCAACTATGTATGGAAGTTCGGGGCGTGGATGCTTTAAGACAGGTGCAGATGTGAATTTCGCTTTCAGCTCTTGGAAGGACTTTTCATTTTCTTCGGTCCACAAGAAGCGTTTGTTTTTTCGCAAAAGTGCTGTGATAGGGTGTACAACATGTGAGAAATCCGGAATGAATCTGCGGTAGAAATTAGCAAATCCGAGCATGCTTTGTACCCCTTTAGCTGAACTGGGTGATGGCCACTTGAGGATTGCGTCCACCTTTCGAGAGTCCATTTTGGAGTCAGGATAAATCCAAGGAATTCAACTTCCGTAGCATGAAAAACACATTTTTCCAATTTTGCATATAACTTGTGCTGGCGTAGATTCTCAAGGACTGCACAAACGTGCTTCACATGGCCTGATTCTGAAGAGGAGTACACTAGAATATTGTCTATGTATACAACAACACAGACGTCAATGAGTTCACGAAGGACATCGTTCATAAAATACTGGAAGGCTGCTGGTGCATTGCACAACCCGAAGGGCATCAACTGGTATTCGAATAACCCGTACTTAGTGCGAAAAGCAGTCTTCCATTCGTCGCCTTTCTTTACACGTACCAGATGATATGCCCCTCGGAGATCTAATTTAGTGTAGATGCAAGTGTCCTTTACTTGGTCTAGTAATTCGGGGATCAGAGGCAATGGGTATCGGTTCTTAACCGTGATCTGATTTAATGCGCGGTAGTCTATGCACGTTCTGAGGTCACCTTCCTTTTTAGGCACGAAGAACAAAGTTGAAGATGCAGGGGACTTGGATGGACGAATGAAGCCATTAGCAAAGTATCGGTCCAAGTATTATCGTAGGTGAAGGTTTTCGGGTTCCGTAAGGGCGTAGATCCTACTACATGGAGGTTGTGCACCGGGTATGAGATCGATTTGACAATCGTATGATCTGTGAGGTGGTAGGGTGTTTGCCTGTTCCTTTTGGAAAACATCCTGGAATTCTTGATATTCCTGAGGTAACTGCACGACTGGAGTAGCGACTGTGGCAAGGCCTTGGTTCAAGGGTTTTATTCGGGTAACAAGTATGTGCACAATCCGGGAAGGTTATTCTCTTCACTCGCCAATCAATACAAGGATTATGTGTTTCCAACCAAGGTATCCCCAGTATTATTTGGAACTGCGGGGCTTTGATTAAATCAAACACAATAGTCTCTCGATGCCCATCCTGACCCAATAGTGTCATCTCTGCGGTGGAATGAGTTACAGGTCCAGAGGCAATTTCAGTTCCATCGACTGTGGTGATGACATCCGAAGTGGTCTTTTTGCAGAGTACTAGATTCATCCTAGAAGCCAACTCGTGGTCCACATAGTTTCCTATGGCCCCGCTATCAATGTATGCCCTCACTGCGTGCATACGTGATGGCTGCCTTGGATCTATAAGGACCATTGCTATGATGAAGTGCAATGTCTGACTATCCTTCTTCAAGCTCGGCAAGCGGACCTCTACGCTTGTCGGGCGTGGTCGTTTCCCGAATCAGGCTCTGTTTGATTTTTATCAGCAACTCCGACTACTCTTTTAGATGTTTTTACAGGCAATCCCGGAGAAAATGTCCTGAGGCCCCACAGTACAGACACAATTGCATCTGCCGTCTTCTTTCTCTTTCCTTTTGAGTTAAGGGTCCCTTGACCCCCCCGATCTGCATCGGTTCTGATACATCTGTTCCTTTGAGGGTAACATTGGGTTTAACCAATACCCGATTCTCGAACTTAGCTCGATCAGCCTTTCTAATCTGAAGTCGGTGGTCTAACTGGACCACTAAGTCTATATATTCTGCACAATCATGAGGTGGGTTCACAACTTGGGCCAAAACGTCTTTGAGTTCACCCCGAAGTCCACAATGAAATAATGTAATTCGTTTTACCTCTGGCCATCCGGTTTCCACCACTAACCTATTGAAAGTGGCAATATAGGTTAGTAGATCCTGGTTACCTTGTCGTAATGATAAAAGTTTGTTATCCAGGGCCTGTCCTGGTGAATGTCTGGCAAATAGTCTTTTCCATGCTCAATTGAAAACCTTGAAAATCCCGAAGAAGTGGGTCATCCTAGTTAACTGATGGAATTGACCAATCCGCTGCGCTGCCACTAAGGTATGATAGTACAAAGGCTACTTTGGTTTGGTTGTTCGGAAAAGCTCCAGGTCTGCATAAAAAGTGCAAGCGGCATTGGTTCATAAACACGGCGAACTTTTTTGGGTCCCCAGCAAAACGTTTGGGTGGAGGTAAAGGAATGCTCCCTGGTAAAACCACTTGCACAGGATTGCTCGATGAAACAGGAGTTGGATTCCCCCCGAGTCCAGGTAATGGTGTTTGCCCAGCTTGATTTTGCAGTAATTGTCTAGCAAGATCCTTTGACACAATCAGTTCTCTCCTGAGGGCATTAGTCTCTTGGCGCGCGGAGTGCACTTCTGCCCTAAGTTCCCCTAACAATAGGGCTAGTTGGTCGGTTTCTGAGGTTTCCATAACGCCCGGGTGGGGATTTGTAGATTAGCTTTGCGTTCTGTTACGCTCACCTGGCTCCCACAGGGGTGTCGGTCGGACCCGGACAGCTGCGCTCTCCACCCACATGATGCGTAGTGCAGCGATGACTGACTGGATCTGCCCTCCAAATCTTGTCTGCTTAACCCGTAGAAATATTCTCCTGCAAGTGGAGAGATGGATTTAGCCACTTGTGGATTCAAGTGATGGCACCCCCACAGTCCTCCCCAACTAATCACCTCCGAAATGCCCTCACAGCAATCTCACCTTATATTCTTGAAAGATGAGCTCTCCATCCTGTGTGGATTTGCAGGGGCGTGTCAATTCCACTTACTTCACTGGTTTGAAGGCTCGGGAGAGTTCCAGAGAGTATTGACTCTGAAGTTCCTGGTGAGGACCAGTAAGTATTCAGTTCATAGAGTTCAATATGTCCGATGTTCACTCTTGTTACCCCCTTCCTTTCTTGTCTTGCAGCTGGCTCGTGAAAATATGCTCTTGTGGCAGCTGGTGGCGCTCAGGTAAGAGTCTGTATTACCCGGCGCTGTCCGGTAAATGTTGCACGTGGAAAACGTGTTGTTTTGTCTCTCTTTACAGATGCAGCACGTGAAAATATGGAGAGTTACAAAAGGATGCCTCCGGTGGTAAATCAGGTAAGTCTATGGTGGTAAGAATTATATTTATTGGTTCCCTCGGCTCACCTTGTGGTTTTCTTTTGTCTCCTAGGTGCCGAAGTTTGGCGAAGAAATGATGGAGGCAGCGCCGACCCGAAGGATGCTGTGAAGACTGGTGAGTATGGCGCGGCGCTGCAGCTGGAGGTGCGGCGTGTGCAGAAATTATGTTCTTTACAGGTCCGGAGACGAGATGGATCCAGAATCAGGTGTGGAATAGAAATAAGTTTGTTTTCTAACCTTGTCCCTTTCTTTCCTCTTTGTTTTAGGAGCTCCGGATTCGAGGCGAGCGTGGCAGAAGACTGGATTCAGGCTGCAGGCACGGTGAGCGTTACGCTGCTGGATGCAGAATAACGCGAAGCATGTGTTGCTAGTCGGGCGTGGTTTAAATAGCCTCAAAAGTAGTCCCAGGTAAGAAGTCCCTAGAACCACAACTGAGTAAAAAGTTGTCCCTGTAGAAAAATAATCCCTTTCAGGCTTCATGTTGGATTGGAGTCATTTGCAGCATGTTCTGCCTGAGGTATGTAATGACTATGAGCCTGGTGCCTTAGGCGCCAGGACTGATTTCCACTATGAGCCTGGAGCCTAAGGTGCCAGGACTGAACCCAGATAGCCCCTAGCCGGGGCTGCTGAGGTTTTACTAAATGTCTAGATGCCTGCTCCCGGGGCTGATGGGCTTGGTCCGGATGCCTGGGGGTAGGCATCATGACACAGGATCTCACTGCAAATCCTCCAAAGAGAGTAAAAGAAGCTAATACTTCATCAATTACTACGACCAAAGAAGAATCTACTACTCAAAGTAACTCAAAAGAAGCAACACACTCCCATAAAAATGACTTGGACACAGAACTATCTGGTCCATTCAAATTTTCAAATATAACTGGTGTAAATTGCCATGCAAATGTAACTATAAATATTCTATTTCAATTGCCACCAATTGTTGACAACATGTACTTACACACTGCAGACCAATTGTGTTTGCAAATGTTAGTCCTTCATAGAAATACAAGCAACAATCCTGACAACACAATTAGTGTTCATGGACTAAAACAAGAATTGATCTACAGTGCTGGAATGGTCAAATTCACTATAAACTCACAAGAAGATCCACAAGAATTCCTAATGTACTTACTACAAGTACTGGAAAACAAAAACATACCTATGAATTAAATCTTCCAGATTTCCTACATGTGGAAACATGCATGCACTCTGTGCAACAATATGGCACAGGAACAAATCCCTAATGAACGCTCCGTGTATCTATATCTAACTGTGAATCCAACTTGTACAAAATGCAAACCATGGCAGATTATGTACTACCTGCAATACAGATAATCACACCACCTTACAAATACAAACACACAGTAAATACGTAATGTTAATGCTTCTACGTTACAATGCAGATGGTACAAAAAACAACTGCAAGCTGACTGGATTCACACATGGTCAAGTATCACTTTTTAAAAAAAACCTTCACAACAATAGGTGTAATCTACCACGCAGTAGTCACAACCAATTCAGGTCACTACACTGCATATATAAAAAGGAATTGTGGATGGTTCGAATGCAATAATCTTCTTAAAACCAAAATGTTATAACTAATCTTTACATAAACATTAACAAAACTTCAATTAGAACACTATAAACAGTTACAATACACCAACATGTATCTAACTGCCCCAAGATTCTGCAGCAACCAGACAAATAAATCAATAACACTAAATTATAAGAAGAAATAAACAGTTAGAATACACCAACAGTTATCTAACTTCCCCAAGATTTTGCAACAACCAAACAAATACATCAATACCACTAAAATATAACAAGAAATAAACAGTTAGAATATGCCAACATGTATCTAAATGCCCCAAGAATCTGCAACAACCCACCAGATAGATTAGCAACTTGAGAATATAAATAAAAAACGATAACCAGTTACAATTCGACAACAGGTATCTAACAATCTGCAACAAGCCAACAGATAAAACATTAGCCAGAAACAAGTAAATACTGAAAACAAAGAAAGAAATGTACTATACCATAACAAAAAAAGTTTTTTTTTTATCCAACATGGATTTGTTTTCCCGCAGACCGAATGATTTAAGAAACAAACACAGAAACTGAGCAAATTGCTTAGTACACTTGTTTGTAAACTACTAAATAAGAGGGTCGAAATAAAGAAGAAATGTCTATTATGAAATGTAATACGTCTTTATAAACTGCCTACACTAACATGATCTTTTCTTTTATCACAGAAATTGAAAAAGAATATCTGCTCCAGTTACCCAAGTCATGAAAAAATATATCCAATCACAAAAAATCAAACAGTAAGTATATTATGAATTATGATGCTTTCATATAAATTCAGTTGTTGTAGGGGTTTTGGTAGAGAAAATAATTCCAAATTATTTGTGATAGCACGTGAAGGAGTTTGGTTGTTGTCAAGTTTTGAAGTGCAGTAACTGAAAAGTATTAAGGGGTCAGGTATTTGTTTTCTGCTATAATGTAGAGAGCTAATTTAAACCATTTAGAATCTTCATTGTCTTCTATTTTGTATGTTAGTTCTACAGTTTTTGTGTTACTTTTATAAAAAGTTCTATGGCAACATACACACACATGGTTTGATATTTCAGCAGATGTACTTTTAAATTTCAGTATTTCTTTTTTGTATGTGTGTAGTAGAAGGTTGCCATGCATAGAAATGTTGCTAATTTGTTGCAAAGCTATTTCATTCTGTAAGTGGCTTTCACTTCCAAAATATTTTTTCTGGATATAGTCGATTTCTTCAAGCAGGTCTTTTGCCGTACCATGTAGAAGAATGTTATTTAAATTGGCACGTGCTAAAGCAGGACTTTTAGCATAGTACAGTTTATAGACTAGATTTCTTAAGGTTGAATGATGTGTTGATATCATATTGATATAATGGAAGGTGGTTTTGCAAGTAGGTACTGAAATGCAGGCCAATGAATGTCCTTGTAGTCCTGTGTACTTGCGCACTGGACAGGTATCCATATTTTGCAGTGGTTTAATTTTGATTTTGTCTTTGCCTTTCACATATTGATTGAGGAATTGGCGTAAAGACTTGAAATCTTTTTTGGGAATGGTACACATTGACGTGCACGGCCATTTGTACACTACACGTTCTGATTCAGTTGAATGGACTAGGCTAGTTGGTCGGTATATCCAATCACAAAAAATCAAACCGTAAGTATATTATAATAAATACAACTCATAAATACTGCTTCATAACACAACCATTGAAGCAAACATTTAACCATGCACCACAATACAAAATGTTTACTTCCATGGATATCTTATACTTCAGTCTTTGTTACCAAACTCTACAATCTAAATGACATCACGTAGCCAAAACTTCACATACAAACTATACAAACAAACAGTACACAAACTGTAGATTTTCAAATATTTGATAGATGTTTGATTATATGGATGTGATCTATGGGTGTGATATGCTGGGGTGGTTGTGGCCAGGGCCTAGAGTCTTGCCATGCACACAAGACTCTAGGCACTGGCCACAACCACCCCAGCATATCACACCCATAGATCACACCCATGTTTGTTGATTGGACGGTGAAGAGCGTGAAGCGCGTCAGATTTTCGGGAACGCCTGTCCGTTCTGTTTGCAAGCAAGTTTCCCTGGGTAAGCAGACAGACCCATATAGCAAGCCATGACTTCAGAGCAAGTTGCGTACCACCATGACCGAAACAAAATTGGCAGTGCATTCATCATAAAGTACATGGAAATTAAATGCACTGCACCCCAGTATGTCCCTTGCTGTATGTCCCTGTGAGCTGCCCCTTTCCATGTCTCTGAAGGCTACATGGTTGATACAAGTGCCTCGATGGACCTTGGTGTACAGGAGGGTATGTGCCACTGCCCCTGCAGGTGTCCCAGACAACCTCACAATCAACAGCCATCAGTCCACCAACACATCTGAGCTGCATTGTGTGCTTCAACACCAATATTCGTCCAAGCTCACCCTCAGTGCTGTGACTAAGCCTGCATGTGCAACTCGCCTGGTGCAAGATTTGCTGTGTTGTGGCCCCCCTGTGCTGCAAACATTTTAACTGGCTATATGGGCTACTGCATTGCATTTTTTTATGTCCACAGACAGCCGCGGTGACCGCGGACAGGACAAACACATCAGGGGTGCCTGCCACCTAAACAAATAAAGTATTTCACCCATCTTTTACTCCCCCACCCTCCCCAAACACACTTACACACCAACACACTTGCCAAATTTGTATTTCTTCACCGTTCGTCGCTGCACTGTCCGTGGATCCAAGATGGCAGGTGCATCAAAACAATGCAATGCACCTCACGCTTCATTCCAGCCAATCAGCGAACACTTCGCATGTCCGCGGACATGATGCAAACTGATTAGCCAATGGGTGTCCTGTTCACGGAGCGAACAGGGAAGTGTGTCCGTGGCGTGGACATAGATATCACTAATTTCACACATTTTTTGTGACCTACCTTTTGGTGGTTTAAAAAAATCTACCAGACGGATTTTCACCAAATTTACAAAAGTACGCTTTTGGGACCAAGAGGCCTTTTTTGGTGGCTTATAACTTCGCTCTCCCTGGACAAATCCTCACCAATCTTTGCAAAAGACGTATGTGGGTCACTCGGATTTGTTTACCAAAGTTTGGTGAGGTTTGGTCCAGGGGTGGGGCAAAATTATAACGGGGGTCCCATAACTTCTTTTTTTTCCATAGACGGAATGGGGAAAAAATGTTGCTCACGCCTACAGCCCAAACAGCTGGACGGATTGTCACCAAATTTGGACCAGGAGCAGCGGCTTGGTCCCAAAAGCGTGCTTTTGCAAATTGTGTGAAAATCCGTCCAGTAGTTTTTTATAAAATGAGCAAAAAATAGGTTAAAAAAAATATGTGATATCTATGTTCGGTCCGCGGAAACACTTCCCTGTTTGCTCCGCGGACAGTGTCCTGATTGGCCAACCGGCTTGCGTCATGTCCGCGGACATGCAACATGTTTGTTGATTGGACGGTGAAGAGCGTGAAGCGCGTCAGATTTTCGGGAACGCCTGTCCGTTCTGTTTGCAAGCAAGTTCAAATTGTTCTAAGAACACATGTTCGCAAGCACGTTCAAAGTGTTCTTAGAACACATTATGTGTCCTAGGATGTTCGTAAATAAACGAAATGAGGGTGTCCTGAGGACGCTATGTCTGTCCGTACTGTTCGTAGGCAAGTTGAAACTGTTGTAAGAACACTCATGATGTCCGTGGGCATTGAAAGTGTCCATATGGCATAGTTAAAATGTTTGATTCTATGGGTGTGATATGCTGCTGTGGTTGTGGCTAGGGCATAGAGTCTTGGGAGCATGGCCATATGGCCATATGGCCATGCACCCAAGACTCTATGCCCTGGCCACAACCACCGCAGCATATCACACCCATAGTGGCTTATAACTTTGGGATCCAAGAACAAATTTATAAGCAACAAAGTTATAAGCGACTATGGGTGTGATATGCTGTGGTGGTTGTGGGCAGGACCTATAGTCTTGGGTGCATGGACAAGATCAAATTTATAGGCAACAACGTTATAAGTCACTATGGGTGTGATTTGCTGTGATGGTTGTACTTAATATAATATACTTACTGTTTGGTTTAGTAACTGGAATACATGTATTTCTTGTTTATTTCTGTGATAAAAGAAAAGATCATATTAGTATTGCTATTTTGTATCAACTTATAACATTGAACAATTTAAAAAAAAAAATTGACCCTCATATTTAGTAGGTTACAAACCAGTGTACTGTGCAATTTTCTCAGTTTCTGTGTTTGTTGCTAAAATCATTGGGTCTGTGGGAGAAAAAAAATCCATGTTGTTTTCAGTGTTCACTTGTTGCTTCTGTCTAATGCTCTATATATTGGCTTGGTGCATATTTTTGGAGAGGTTAGATACATGTTGACATATCCAAACAGTCTATTTATTGTTATAATGAAGTGGTATTGATTTATCTGTTCGGATATTGTAAAATATTGGGGTAGTTAGATACCAGTTGGCGTATTCTAACTGTCTATTTTTTGTTATAATGTAGTGGTATTGATTTATCTGTATGGTTATTGAAAATCTTGGGGTAGTTAGATACCAGTTGCCGTATTCTGTTTATTTTTTTATATAATTTAGTGGTATTCATTTATTTGTTTAGTTGTTGTAGAATCTTGGGGCAGTTATATAGCTGTTGGCACATTGTAACAGTTTATAGTTTTCTAATAGAAGTTTAGTTAATGTTTAAATACAGTTTAGTTAATAATTTTTGGTTTTAAGAAGATTAAATAAGCGTTTGTAAGATCTGCAGGTAATCTCTGCTTTAGAGTAATGGTACTATGATTACATTCGAACCATCCACATTTTTTTTTATATATGCCGTATAGTGACCTATATTGGTTCTGGCTCCTGTGTGGTAGATTATACCTATTGTTGTGAAGGTTTTTTTACCAAGTGATACTTGACCAAGTGTGAATCCAGTCAGCTTGCAGTTGTTTTTGGTACCATCTACATTGTAATGTAGAAGCATCAGTATTATGTATTTACTAAGTGTTTGTATTAGTAAGGTGGAGCGATTATCTGAATTGCAGGTAGTACATAATCTACCATGGTCTGCATTTTGTACAAGTTGCTGAAATGGAACGGATTCACAATTAGGTATTGATAAATACACAAAGCGCTCATTGGGGATTTGTTCTTGTGTCACATTGTTGCACAGAGTGCATGTATGTTTCCACATTTATGAAATCTGGAAGATTTCATTTATAGGTATGTTTTTGTTTTCCAGTACTTGTAGTAAGTACACTAGAAATTATTGTGTATCTTCCTGTGAGTTTATAGTGAATTTCACCATTCCAGCACAGTAGTCCAATTGTTGTCTTATTCCATAAACACTATACGTGTTGTCAGGATTGTTTGTTGCGTTTCTATGAAGTACTAACATTTGCAAACACAATTGGTCTGTACTGTGTAAGTAAATGTTGTCAACTATTGGTGGTAATTGAAATAGAATATTCATTGCTACATTTGCGTAGCAACTTACACCAATTACATTTGAACATTTAAATGGACCAGGTAGTTCTGTATCTGAGTGCTTTTTTTTGAGTTTGTCTTCCTTCTTTGAAGAAGTACCTGGTTTACTTTCCCTAATAGGTTATTTTTTGATTGTGGTACTTGATGAAGTATTAGTTTCTTTTAATCTCTTTGGAGGATTTGCTGTGACATCCTGTTGCATTTCTGTTTGATTTAGTTTTCTTTTAGAACATTTTACTTTTTGTGGAATAGGATATGTTTTTAGATGGGGTGTATAGTGTATGAAGTCTATTGTATTCTGAAATGCAAGGAATATCAGCGTTTACTTTACTTGCATCAAAGTTGATTAGAAATAGACCATCAAGTGTACGTAAGCATGATAGTTCTACGTAACTCATGCCTTCTTTAAAGACTGTGTTACCAATGTCTATCAATGCTTTGTCTAGGGTAAGACCTTGTGATTTATGAATGGTGACTGCGTATGCAAGAGTTAGAGAAAATTGTTCTCTTCGTACATACATGTCTTTGAAGAGAAAGAATCGAGCTGTTGAACGTCCTATCCTTTTCACTTCTGAAAGTTTGTCAAAGAGAATATTGACAAACTGAATGTTGTTGTCACGTGGGTATGTTTGAAAGCCAACAACTGTACCCAGTGCTCCATTAACTAGTCCTTGATCCACGTCAAGGTTACGTTTAAGCATTACTCTGCAATTTAAGGATAATTTTAAGATATTTTTTCCAGGTGTGTTGGAGATTGATTTTTCTAAACTATTTAGTCTTGTTGTGGCTTGTTCACACATGGGTAGTGTCATACCATGTATGTCTAGTTTGTCTGTGGTGCTAATTTCAATTATTGGTTGCATTTCTTTTTTTTAACATTGTTTCATTGAATTTGAAAAAGCTTGCAAGAGTTGGCATTAAGGCCATACAATTAACATTTGTGTGGGCTAATTGTTCCATAACATCCGTAGCACATGCATTATCGCCATAAAGTGCATGAATGTGCCGGGTTTTCAATATTGCTTGTGCTTCTTGAGATAATATACCAACTCTAATACTTTTTAAGATATTGACATAAGTGAGAACTGCAGATTGCTGCATGTTTTCTGTTAATTCTCTGTATTGGAAATGTTGACAAAGGTTGACATTTCCAATGCTGCCAACAGTTTTACGGCAAGTTTGTGTCCTAAGGTTTTAAAAATAGGCTCACCTTTTACTGGTGTCAATTGAAGAAGATCTCCGAAAACATTAATGTGTTTTCCTCCAAAGAGCTCTTCGTAGTTTGTTTTGAGTACTTCTTGTAATCTGAGGTGAATCAAGGCCAACATTAGGTTGGAGACCATGCTCACTTCATCTATTAGTGGCGTTTTCATTTGTTTTAATACTCTACGTAGTTCCATTGCAGCGTCTGTAGAAAGTTTGTAATAGTCTAATTTGTTTTGGTGTTCTACTGGCAGGAGTAGTTATTGTTGTAAAGTGACACCGCCTATGTTGTAGGCAGCTAAACCTGTTGGGGCAGTGACAACAGCTGACAGTTTGTTGTTTGTCAATTGTTGAAGGAATTTACTGATGATTTTGATTAAGAATGTTTTGCTAGAACCAGCTTCACCACTGGCGTACAGTAGTATAGGTTTGTAATTTTGGCAGGTGCATTCTTTGTTTTCATGTTGTACACCATGTGCAATTTCTTTTGTTACTTCTTCAAAAATGCTTCTTCATTGTTTAGTTTTGATTGTAGTATAGTTAGGTCTTCTTTATCTTCATACTGACACAGTGTTTTCTACTTCTGTCATAGCTAATTCTGCCTCATTTGTTATTATTGGCTCTCCCAGTGGTTCTTGGCTTCCTGTTACAGAAGCTTGACTACTGTCAGGAGTGTCCTTATTTAGTTGGAGCTGCAGTTCTTCTTCGTGTTGCTGTTCATTGTGCAACATTGTTTTGTACTGTGTAAAGTTTACATCAGTTATAGTGCTTTCATTTGCTTTCAAAGCGTCTTCATAGGAGTCATAGTTATCTAGTATTTCTTCTTCTTTTCTCCATGGTTTAAAGAGTTGTAGCAGGGACATGTAATATAGTTCTTTATGTTGAGGAGTCTTTAATGACAATTTGATATGATTAATTAAATTTGGTTTGGTGAGTTTTACTAAGCTGCCTTCACAATTTGTCACTCTGTATCTACCTTTTTTCCATCAGGTTTTATATTATTTTTGTATGTGAAGTTTTGGGCTATGTGGTATAGACACATGGTTTCCAAAGTGGTACTTCTGTTTGGGTAGTATGTGTCCAGAAAATTGTTTTTAAAATGTCTTGGCAGTTGGGATCATGTTTGGCTATTTTTTCTATATCTTCGTATGATTTTAGAACTCTTTTTCTAGATTTAGCAGGACCAAGACTTACCCATACTATATTTTCAGATTGTCATACAAAGCAGTACCAGTTAAACAATCTGCTGCTTCAGAGGATGACAGGTCATTCCAGAGGTCTTGGAGTCTGTTTTTTCTGCTTTGGTTAAGTATGCTGTAACATATCGTGCAACTGCAGTGGAATTGTCTGCAATGTACTGCACATCTATGTTTGCATTCCATAAGTGGGCAATGATTGCATAGTAATCATTGATATATTTTTCTTCTTCTGTTCTTTTTATGCAATATGTATTTTTAGGTGATTTACCTTTAACACTATGTCTAACTGAAGACATGAAGTTGTTCACTTGACCTGGTTTTGTAACCAGTCTAGGGAAACCAAAGCGGCATTTGGTGTAGTATTTCCCTTTGTTTTTGTATTTGCGACGACAATATTTGCCACATTTGTGTCTTTGAAATTGTAAAATTTGTGCATGACGATCACTATTTGTTGCTTCTCTTGGAATTTGACAAGTGACATATTTTTCAGTAAACTGTAAAACAGTTGCGTCATTGTCTTGACCAAATTTAGGAACATCTTTAATCCATAAAAGCATGTGGATATGTGGTGCTCTTCTGGCTTGGTATTCTTTTCTCCAAAAGAAGTGTTGCACTTCTCCATGGGGAAGAGCAGTTTTATTACAAATAAAGTGTATCATAGCAATGAAGCGATGGTGAAAATATCTTGAAACATTAACAGGATCTAGAGAACAAAGTTCTCCAGGTGTTAGTACATCTATGTTTGTTTTGTTTTTGTTTGATATGCGTAGGAAATCATGTAAATCTTCAAATGCATATTCTGCACAACTTAATGTAACAAACCAAGTGGGTGGGCCAAGGTTTCTTATCATACAACGTACATCTCCATGATGTTGAAACCAGTATTCTTTAGTACCACGCATATTTGCTAATAGATTTGTAATATTTGATTGTAAAACCTAATCTTTTGTTGCACTTTTTGTAATAATTGTGTAGCTGACATATTCTGAAAGTGGGATCGTGATTTTAATTTGTGTGCAACTCCGTAACATAAAGTTGCCACATTTTGTCTAAATCTGGGATCTTCAGAATACATCCGTAATGAGCGATATTCTGATGCTGTTATTTGTATAGGTCTATCATCGTACCTTCCTCCTTTGCCAGTAGGAAAAAGTAGAGGAAAAGCACGTGCTTCTATACTTTTTTCCCATATGCTGATTGGTGATCCTTTTGTTTGACGCATTTGGTACGTTTCTAGTGCATCTTCTATGGTGTCATTAGAGTGCAATGGGTGAATTGTATAATGGTCTAAAGTATAGGATATTATAGCAGGATCTAGGAGCTCAAATTGACCAGCTTCTTGTGTCTCTTGAATTATTTCAGTGGTATCCTTCAAGTTTTCTTCAATATTCATTTCTTTGTAGTATTCATTATTGTCTTTTAGATATTGCAAGGCTTGTCTAAATTTATGTTACTTGTTACTTCTTCAAAAATGCTTCTTCATTGTTTAGTTTTGATTGTAGTATAGTTAGGTCTTCTTTATCTTCATACTGACACAGTGTTTTCTACTTCTGTCATAGCTAATTCTGCCTCATTTGTTATTATTGGCTCTCCCAGTGGTTCTTGGCTTCCTGTTACAGAAGCTTGACTACTGTCAGGAGTGTCCTTATTTAGTTGGGGCTGCAGTTCTTCTTCGTGTTGCTGTTCATTGTGCAACATTGTTTTGTACTGTGTAAAGTTTACATCAGTTATAGTGCTTTCATTTGCTTTCAAAGCGTCTTCATAGGAGTCATAGTTATCTAGTATTTCTTCTTCTTTTCTCCATGGTTTAAAGAGTTGTAGCAGGGACATGTAATATAGTTCTTTATGTTGAGGAGTCTTTAATGACAATTTGATATGATTAATTAAATTTGGTTTGGTGAGTTTTACTAAGCTGCCTTCACAATTTGTCACTCTGTATCTACCTTTTTTCCATCAGTTTTTATATTATTTTTGTATGTGAAGTTTTGGGCTATGTGGTATAGACACATGGTTTCCAAAGTGGTACTTCTGTTTGGGTAGTATGTGTCCAGTAATTGTTTAAAATGTCTTGGCAGTTGGGATCATGTTTGGCTATTTTTTCTATATCTTCGTATGATTTTAGAACTCTTTTTCTAGATTTAGCAGGACCAAGACTTACCCATACTATATTTTCAGATTGTCATACAAAGCAGTACCAGTTAAACAATCTAATTTAATTGTGTAGCTGACATATTCTGAAAGTGGGATCGTGATTTTAATTTGTGTGCAACTCCGTAACATAAAGTTGCCACATTTGTCTAAATCTGGGATCTTCAGAATACATCCGTAATGAGCGATATTCTGATGCTGTTATTTGTATAGGTCTATCATTGTACCTTCCTCCTTTGCCAGTAGGAAAAAGTAGAGGAAAAGCACGTGCTTCTATACTTTTTTCCCATATGCTGATTGGTGATCCTTTTGTTTGACGCATTTGGTACGTTTCTAGTGCATCTTCTATGGTGTCATTAGAGTGCAATGGGTGAATTGTATGATGGTCTAAAGTATAGGATATTGTAGCAGGATCTAGGAGCTCAAATTGACCAGTTTCTTGTGTCTCTTGAATTATTTCAGTGGTATCCTTCAAGTTTTCTTCAATATTCATTTCTTTGTAGTATTCATTATTGTCTTTTAGATATTGCAAGGCTTGTCTAACTTTATGTAAATCTACCAGTTGTTGCCATTTTTTTTTGTCTTTTGTAGATACACCATTTACTAAGATAATTAAAGATTGTTCCATTGGATGTTGCACTCCTAGAGTGTGCACATTTTCTTTTAGATCTAATGGTATATACACTACTTTTCCCCGAATACCTTTCACTAATTCAGAGGGAGGTAATTTTGCTGTTTTTGGTTGAAGGCGTATTATTGCTTGAAATGGGTGCACTGTTTGAATTATGATGCTTTCATATAAATTCAGTTGTTGTAGGGGTTTTGGTAGAGAAAATAATTCCAAATTATTTGTGATAGCACGTGAAGGAGTTTGGTTGTTGTCAAGTTTTGAAGTGCAGTAACTGAAAAGTATTAAGGGGTCAGGTATTTGTTTTCTGCTATAATGTAGAGAGCTAATTTAAACCATTTAGAATCTTCATTGTCTTCTATTTTGTATGTTAGTTCTACAGTTTTTGTGTTACTTTTATAAAAAGTTCTACGGCAACATACACACACATGGTTTGATATTTCAGCAGATGTACTTTTAAATTTCAGTATTTCTTTTTTGTATGTGTGTAGTAGAAGGTTGCCATGCATAGAAATGTTGCTAATTTGTTGCAAAGCTATTTCATTCTGTAAGTGGCTTTCACTTCCAAAATATTTTTTCTGGATATAGTCGATTTCTTCAAGCAGGTCTTTTGCTGTACCATGTAGAAGAATGTTATTTAAATTGGCACGTGCTAAAGCAGGACTTTTAGCATAGTACAGTTTATAGACTATATTTCTTAAGGTTGAATGATGTGTTGATATCATATTGATATAATGGAAGGTGGTTTTGCAAGTAGGTACTGGAATGCAGGCCAATGAATGTCCTTGTAGTCCTGTGTACTTGCGCACTGGACAGGTATCCATATTTTGAAGTGGTTAAATTTTGATTTTGTCTTTGCCTTTCACATATTGATTGAGGAATTGGCGTAAAGACTTGAAATTTTTTTTGGGAATGGTACACATTGACGTGCACAGCCATTTGTACACTACACGTTCTGATTCAGTTGAATGGAGAGGTAATTCTAATTTTACTGGGGATATTTTTGTAAGCAGTATTTCTTGTTCCATTATGGTATTATTAACTTTTTCATAACCTCGTCCACTGCTATGTATGGCAATTGTATTTGTTTGCTTTTGTTTGTGTGCTTCTTCATAAAAGTATGTTTCTGTGCTCGTAGTGTGACTCCATTCACCTCCACAGATACTTAAGAAGTTATTTCTGTTGACATTTCGTTTATTGAGAAGTCTTTTTTGTAATTTAGTCGTTAGTTTTGTTTTGTTAGTGGATTCATTTTGTTTAACACTAAAATAAATAACTTTTTTTTTAGAAGGATTGCACTGTCTATCAACGCTTCTAAGATTAATTTCCTACGATAGGTTTTAAGGGTTGAGTTTGATTTCTCTCCTGTTTTTATAAGATGTTGAAGGACTCTGTGACGGGACATTTTTGCTAAAATACTTTTTTTGGTATGCTTAGTTTGCACAATATCAAGATTTATAGAAGCAGTTTTATCTGTAGTGGTAGCTGATTTTTTGTTCATTGTTTTGTGGTTTGTTTTACATTTTGATAGAGGAGGCAAAGTTTCTGTACTTGAAGCTTGTTTTGTTTCGCTAAATGACTATATTAGCTGTTTTGTTTTAACTTTTTTTACACATTCTGCTAGAGATGGATGCTTGTTTTGGACACTTCTATTTTCATTTGCTCTGCTTCTGCGTTGCTTTCTACGGACTTCATTTTTGGTAGGCATTCTTTAGGGTCTGTTGAAAAAAATAAAGAAGGTATGGGTTGGGGTGTTCTTAATGTATGTGTGCTGTGTGCATGAGTGTGTGAGTAAGATAATAAAGATGTATGTAATGGTGGGTGATGGTGCATTGGGCAACTACAACTAGTTGGGATGTGTATTCTTGAATGTATGTCCTACTAAACTGGGGTTCAGATGATAGTAGAAAGTAAGCTGGTGGTGTGGAGAAGTAGAAATAGTAAATCTAATGGTATGCAATTAAAACAGTTGTTTATTCTATAATATCAAAATTCTAGGGGTTGAGTTGGGTTATTTGTGTGTCGCAAATATGAAATTGTGTGTCATTCTGCCTGTAAATCTCTGTTTAAGAAATGGGGATTTGTAGACAGAATGGTGCACAACCTCTTTTTCTAGACACAGAAATAGCATGAATTAACCTTACAGTGTGTTTGAATAATAGTACAAATAATATGGTGGTATTCAACTTACTTTTTTTCTCAAATGAGCAGGTTTCTTCTTAGTTGTTCTTTGTACTTCAAATTCGGCAGATTCTTTTCAGGAGAATGGTCTTCACTGCAATTGTAAAGGAAACAAATAAGGAATTTTGTTTGTATATAGCATTGTTTTTAATTTAGACATTGATTTTTTTTAATTGACATTGACCCTCAGCGCTTTCCTCAAAATCATGAAAACTATCTTATTCACATAAGATGCGTCGCACCAGTTGAATACATATCATATGTTCTTAATGCATAAACTGTATTGCAATGACTAACTCTACCAACCAAAATATCATTTGTATGCCTTGTGGAATTCATAATGTACCACTGAAAACCACTATTTCTGTAACTAAGCTCTTGTAAGTAACAGCGCCTCAATGCCATGGGGTGCTTGCACAGTATATAAATATAAGTAAATATATGTTTATATTTTTGTACAAGTATTGTTGTTTTATTTTTGAACATACTGTGTGCATGCAATTTTGTTTGAGTATGTTAACTCTTCATATTGTACTTTAAATATGTTAGTTCAACATGCTTTGAAAATGTGTGTGTAAAAAGAAATTAAATAGCAGATAGGTTTGGAAGTGACAGTTGATTTTAGGAGATGGAAAAAATGACAGTAAATTCATTTTATAGATTATACAAGCTAAATGTCAGTTAATCTGTTTACATGAATCTATACAAATTGTACATGTACTATATAGAACATATGCATACCTGTAGTTTGTGTTCATGCATATGGATATGCATGCAGCTGCAAGTAGAAATCTTGGAGACTTGTACATTATTTCTGGTAGAAGGTGCTTTCCAATGATATGACACTTGTACTCAGAGAGATTAACAGTACATTTAAAGTGCTGATCTATGATGATACAGTTAGATGTAGAGGTCTTGGATGTGATTGGCGGATCTTCATGTGACTTCTTAGCTATATCCAATGAGGGAATGGCACAGAAAGTGAAAAGGAAATGGTAGAAGGACTGTTCATGTTACGATATGTCCGCGGACATCGGGTGTTACATCTGGGGATTTTTGGGTTGGGGAGCCATGCAAATGAGAATGAGCAGAGAAAGTGATTGGTCAGGAAAGTTTAGTGGGTGTGTTGTGCCAGGAGAGAGTTTCTTAGATACTCTTTTTGCTGAGAGAAGAACAGATAGCTATGGCTGTGTGTTTCAAAAAACAGATTGTTTGGATTTTGGGAGACTCGTGGATACATTGGTTGAAGGTGCATGTAGAAAGCTGTGGAGTAGCTGTAGATCTTGGATTCCCACATGTGGAAGTGCACTAGCATGGAGTACGTGGAATGAAGTGGTTTGGACTTGCAACTTCTATGTGCTACTTTGGAGACAGAGCAACATCCAGAAATAATTGTAATTCATTGTGGAGGGAACAGTTTAGGACATGTGTCTGGAATTTCTTTGCAATTTGCAATGAAAGAAGGACTTGGGAAGGTCATGGACGTGTTTCCAAATTCTCAAGTAATTTTTTCACGGATTACGCAGAGACAAATGTGGCTTCGTTCTTCCTCATTTGGTCCACATATGGAGAAAACAAGGCACACTGTCAATAAGGATGTTTGTGCCTTTCTAACAAATTTTGGCATGTCCTCTTTTTACAATGAAAATATTATGTTTCGTAGTACATACATTTTTCGCAGAGATGGAGTCCATCTTACTTATGCTTGCAATCAGATTTTTTTTAGAAATGTACAAAATGCATTGCAACCTTTTTTGGAATTACAGCATCGATTTTATAGTAGGTGTTGAGCATTTCAAATTTTTCAACCACAAATAAACACCAACAAAATGCTCTTTTCAGAGCCACCACTTCCCCCCAGATAAAACTGCAATGGTTATGATAGGGTAGCACCCCAAAATTTTAGATGTCCACAGACTGTCCGCGGACTTCTAAAAAATACACAGGGACCTGCTTCATTTATTTTCACTTCTATTTTTTAACTGTAAAAGGCGGCTCTGAAAAGAGCCTTTTTTATTTTTTTTAAACTTTTTTTTGGTTTTTTATACAAGACACACTAGGAGATGAGGGGAAAGGAGGGTAAGGGGGGGACACCAACCACGGGGATAAGAAAGGGCGAGCTGACAGAGTAAGATGTAGAGTGGGTTTCACTTGGGTAGTGAGCAGACCTTCTCGTACTCTGAGACGATAGCCTCAAAAGCACTACGAAGTCTCTCCCCCTGCACAGTACTTCATCGCAGTACATAGACACAACTGTGACCCTCAAAAGGTAAGGTTCATCAGCATTGCGTATGGCCTGTGAGGCAGCTTGAGGAATATGCTGTCCCACAGGAGTGTTCCTTGTGGTGACAGGATCGGAAACGGAGGATGAAGTAGAGGAAGTCAACCTGCTATGCTCCTCGCAAGGTACAACCTTGCGAACGGCCCCCTAGTAGAATGACTTTAGGTGTCACTTCATGGTAGTTGTCCCAAAGCTGTATGAACCATGCCTCCCGCGACTGAGTACCATTTTGCACTCTTTGCAGGTGACTTGGTTCGCACACGCCTTAGGACCATTACCACAAATGATAAATAACCGCCACACCCGAAGACTCATGCCGAGTGCTGGTAGTAGGGACTTCCACTACCTCATTCTCGTCATCCTCTTCTTCCTCCTGTGCATCCTCACTCCTGTTCCACTCTTCAGGCCCTTGGGAGGTGGTGATGGTGGAGGGGGTGGGGGTGGTGCTGAGGCAGATGCAGCACCAGGTGGCATGAGTGGAGCCATGGAAGCCATCAGCTTGGCCTTGAAAATCTGCAAATTGTCAGCAAAATTCGCTGTACTCTGTAGGATAGCCAAAAACACAATGAGAATGAGCTCTAGGGCGTGGTCTTTTATAGGGGTGCTTGTGCATGGTTCGCGGACATGTGCGCTCTCCGCTGACAGATCGAACAGAAAAAAGGGTTCAAAAAGTCACAAAAAGTATGTAGAAACTCAGGATTACTATGTGGAACTTGTTCTATGGTGAGTTTATATTGGAAAATATTGTAGATTACTTGAAAATGTAGTTTTAAATTGTTCGGGGACACGAACAGTGTTCGTAATCAGAACATACGCTGATCGTGGGTGCGGTCACATGATAGGTTCGCAAACATGTTCGCGAAGGCAGCGGGTGTCCGCAGGACACCAAATGCACTGAAACTATTTTGCGCATGCGCGTTGGTGTTCTACGGACACTCTTCGGGTCCTGAAGTGATTAAAAGTGTGTCACAAGTGAAACAAACAGTTTCGGACAGGCGTTTGTTCTTAGAACAGTTTCAACTTGTCTGCAAACTATACGGACAGGCATAGCGTCCTCAGGACACCCCCATTTTGTTTATTTACGAACATTCTGGGACACTTGATGTGTTCTTAGAACAGTTTCAACCTGCCTACGAACAGTATGGACAGGCATAGCGTCCACAGGACACCCCCATTTTGTTTATTTACGAACATTTTAGGACACAGCCTGTGTTCTTAGAACAGTTTCAACTTGCCTGCGAACAATACGGAAAGGCATAACGTCCTCAGGACACTCCCATTTTGTTTCATTACGAACATTTTAGGACACAGCCTGTGTTCTTAGAACAGTTTCAATTTGCCTGCGAACAATACAGACAGGCATATTGTCCTCAGGACACCCCCATTCTGTTTATTTACGAACATCTTAGGACACATAATGTGTTCTTAGAACACTTTCATCTTGCCAGCGAACAATAAGGACACCGTCCTCAGGACACCCACATTTCGTCCATTGACGAACATTTCAGGACACCGCGTGTGTTCTTAGAACAGTTTCAAGTTGCCTGCGAACAATACAGACAGGCATAGCGTCCTCAGGACACTCCCATTTTGTTTCTTTACGAACATTTTAGGACACAGCCTGTGTTCTTAGAACAGTTTCATCTTGCCAGCGAACAATACGGACAGCATCCTCAGGACACCCAAATTTCGTCCATTGACAAACATTTCAGGACACCGTGTGTGTTCTTAGAACAGTTTCAACTTGCTAGCGAACAGTACGGACAAGTATAATGTTCTTAGGACACCTCCATTTTCGTTTCTTTACGGACATTCCGGACACCCGCGCTGTCCGCGGACACCTCAACTGCTTTAAAAAAAAAACAAGAAATCAATTAGGACACAATATAATAATTTTACTTTATTTTACATGTATGTTAAATTTATGACAGAGAAGGTGAGGCAGAAACTGAAACAAAAACAGGAGAATTGGGGGTTTCAATGGGATTTATATGAGGTGAAGAAGGGATGGAAGTCTCATCAAAAAGTTTTGGTTCATGGAGAGGGTTTGGGGATAATTGACTGGGATATGGTGATGGGGGACAGGTACATGTTGGACAATGGTATGTAGATGTTTGTTTGAAGCGATCCTCCACAAAGTTTTTTAAATTATTAAAATTTGCCAAGAGTAGGTCCATTTTTTCTTTTATGTGCTGAAGAGTCTTATCCAATACAGCTTTTTCTGTAGTATTTTCAATTTTTCTATGGTCTGTACAAAAATATATATATATGTTAAATGTATATAAAATAATATTAATGAATTGGTTTATATAGTACATCATTTACCATTAGATTCACTATCTTCTGCCATTTCCTCACGTGGGAAATGCTTCTCTAGCCACTCCAGAGTACTAGACATTTCTGTGAGAAAAAAAACATAATATAATTTTATATATATGATTAAAATGCAGTACACTTACCATTTCAGGTAAGGTGTGTTCTGAGTGGTCTGTAGATCTGCTGTTGCTCTTAGTTGTGGAGTTTCTGTGAGGTAATCATGTTGAAAGCATATCTTTCTTCTTTTGGTATATTCCATTTTAGAAAATATTGTATTTAAATAAATGGTTAGTGTGTTATATATATAGGTTACACTTCTTATTTATTCCTACATATAATGTGTATGTGTGCTGGTTTGTGAATTTGTTAAAGGTTCATATGTCATGATATAACAATTAAACATACCCCCCCAGACTTTTTGGGTAGTGGTGCTGTTGTCCGAACATGTCCGCGGACATTAAAAGAGTTTGCAGACATCAAATTCAGTAGAGGGGGTTCAGTATGTTCCATTGAAAAATGTACATAAATTCAGAGTTATTATTGTTAAGTTGCGCTACTAAAAACCTATGAAATTCAGTGAAAAAACGTTGTTAAAGGGACGTTATGGTTAAGTTGCGCTACTAAAAACCTATGAAATTCAGTGAAAAAACTTTGTTAAAGGGACGTTATGGTTCCAAATAAAACCGAAAAACCCCTGAAATTCGCCAGTTATGGTAAGCTAAGCAATCATAACTCGTGCCAACACTGTGCACTGCTAAGACTAACACCCACGACATCAAAGATGACATCACAAATGTCATTGATGACATCACTGATTTTTGAGGAAGCATAGTGTATGGATTGTTTGAGACTCTTGGATCCATTGACTTAAGGTGTATTCTAAACACTGTGGATTGTCTGAACATCTTGGATTACAACAATTAGCAGTTTCATGGTATGGAGTTTGTGGAATGAAGTAGGTGGAATTGTTCCTGTTTTGTGAGAGAATAGGCAATTTAAGGCATCTGGCCATTATTGTTGTTCACTGTGGAGGCAACAGTTTAGGCTATGTCACTGAAATTTCTTTACATTTTGAAATCACCGATACATTTGGGAAGTTGATGGAACTGTTTCCACATTGGAAAATTATTTTTCATGGATTGCTCAGAGGCAAATGTGGAAGCGTTCAAATTGATTTTTTCCGCAAATTTAGAAAACAGCAAGGCTGCATGTGCTTTTTTGCATGATGTTGGCATGACATCTTTTGATAATGCAAACATCACATTTTATAGTGTCAAAGAGATGGAGTGCATCTGACTGATGATGGTAATCAGATTTCTTTTGAAAATGTGTAAAATGCATTAAAGCAGTCTTTGTGAACACATACAAATGTATTTGCCCCTTCCCTCCCTTCTCTCCTTCCCTCAACACCTTATCCTTGCCTTTCCAACAAAAAAATAAAAATATAAAAACCAAACACACAAAAGAGTTTGTTTCAGAGCCACCATTTTTGAATCAAAAACAATTTAATTGATTCTAATTCCCTAACCTCATGCCTGGAGTTTTCCAGGTGTCCGCGAACTACCACACTGTCTGTGGATTGTGCAGGCTGCAAAGAGTCTTGTTATATATTTTTAAGTTCTTTTTTTAACTTTGAAAGGTGGCTCCTAAAGGATTGTTTATTTTTAGAATTTTTTGTATTTTATGTATTTTTTGGGCTTTTCTTGTTTTTTACAGGTGAGGCATGATAAGGTGGGGGAGGGAAGGGAGGGAAGGGGCCCCAACCACAAAGATGAGGGGGCAGGTGTACAGGAAAGATGTTGGACAGGCCTTATAATCAAGGTAGGTGGCAGTGTTTCTCATGCTCATTGACCACAGCCTCAAAATCACTACAAAACTGCTGCCCCCTGCAGATCTGTATATCACAGTACAAACCTTGTACAGTAGCCCTTGAAAGGTAAGAGTCAACAATGTTCTTTTGAGGTGGCCACTGGGATACTCTGCCCCACAGGAATAACTTGTGTGGTTGCAGGAGAAATCAAGGTGCATGGGGTCGAGCTTGTTAACTTGCTTCTCCCTGAGAAAGGAACAGCCTTTCTCAGAGCAATCCAGTGGTTGGATCTGGTGGGGCACCACATGTAGGTGGTTCAGTAGGAGAACAGACCAGGTTTTCTGCGACTGAGTATGACACAGCACTCAGTGCATTTGACCTTGTCTGCCTGAGCCTTTGGTACACACTAAACAGTTGTGAAAAACTGCCACACACAGAGAGCAAAGCCACCTTGGCCCGACACCTCAGTACAAGGCCGAAATCCGGAAAGCAAAAAAAGCCCACTACAACTCCTGAATCCTAAACTGCAAAACCCCAGCAAAGAACTTCACAAAATCATCACAAAAATCATCTCAGAATTTACCAAACCGGCATGCACTACCACCGTCCCAACCCCCTCACAATCACTGTGCGACTCATTCTCTCTCTACTTTTACGCCACGGCTCTCGAAAGAACAAATGCACTAACCACCAAACTGGCTCTCCTACTCTCCTACATCCACCAGGCAACCCTCCCCCCATACCAGCCAACCCCCCGCCTGCAACCACTATGCAATCAACATTCGACTCCTTTAGTCCAATATCACCCGACCAATTTCTCAAACTTCTCTCTGCCCGCAAACCATCCGGTTCTCCGCTAGACCCTTGCCCGACCACAACCCGCAAAGAAATGTTCACTTCTACCTGTCCATGTCAAACCTCTATTAAAAAAGCCTTCCCTCAACCCTCTCGAGCCCAAAAACTACCACCCTATCTCAAACACCAGATTCCTTGAAAAACTCATTGAGAAAACCGCCTACTCCCAACTAAATGCCTTTGTTGAAGCCAACAATCTCCTAGACCTCACGCAATCAGGTTTCAGAGCCCGTCACGTAACTGAAACCACCCAACTTCAATCTGGGATGACCTTAAAATCATGGCAGACCCTGTGGGATGCGCCACATTAATCCTCCTTGACCTATCTGCCGCCTTTGACACAAGCAATCACTCAATCCTCCTTGACTGCCTCCACTCCCTAGGAATTTGTAGAACCGCTCTCAAATGGATAGCTTCATTCCTCAAAGATAGGTACCAAATAACGATACTCTCCGCCTATTCCTCCCAAGCCCGACCAGTCGACACAGGAGTCCCACAAGGAGCATGCCTATCTGCCCTCCTGTTCAATCTCTACTTGACCACCCTCCCACCAATAATTTGTTCACACAATATCCTGTGTTACAACTATGCTGATGACACTCAACTAATTCTAAAACTCCTGAACCCAAAACCCAACTGCCAACCTAACCTCGCCTCCTGCCTCCTTGAAATAGAGCTGTGGATGACCCAAAACCACCTCTTGTTAAACCCATCCAAAACCGAAATCATGGTATGCGGCAACTCCGAACTTCTTCCTCAGCCACTACCCTGGCCATCCACCATGGGCAACTCACCGACTCCCTCTAACTCAGTAAAAATCTTTGGATGCACCCTTGACTCTGACCTAACACTCTTGCGCCAAGTCAACAACGTCTCAAAGTCCTGCCACTACCACCTTAAAACTATTAGGTGCTTCTTTCCATATCTCTCCTTTCCCAACAGACTCTCCGCGGTCCAATCAATTGTTATGTCAAGACTGGACTACGCAAACCCCCTCTACCTCGGAGTCGACACTTACCAACTGAATAAACTTCAAAGGGCCCAAAACGCTGCAGTCAAACTGTTACTTGCGCTTGGCCCGAGAGACCACAATTCCCCAGCCCTTAAGACTCTCCACTGGCTTCCAGTGGCCTGAAGGGTGACTTTCAAAACCTTATGCATTTCCCATTGAGCATTTCATAAAAACAGACCTCAGTATCTTCAAGACAAGCTAAAACCCTATCATCCTGCACCTACCCTAAGATCAAGCTCAGCGGGCCTCCTAGTCTTACCTAAAACAAACTCAGTCAGGTTAGGCGGATCATCATTCTCAGCCTGGGCCCCCGTGCTGTGGAACACACTCCCACCCCACATCTGCCTAACTGAAGATCTAATGTCCTTCTGCAAACTACTGAAAACTTGGCTCTTCCCCTAAAACCAACCCGTACGCAAACTAACCAAAACAAAATAGCAGCAGTTCCATGAGACCAATCCTACAAACTACTAGATCCTGAATAACAATAAGACAAATAACAATACAACATCATGATCCATGTGAGAAATCGACAACTAATAACTGCTAATGTAAACTAAAAGGACAAACAGAATAGAACGAGGAAAGTAGACCAAAACAGTGAAGTGGATAAAAAGAATAAATTGTACGGAAACAGTAATGAAGTTTAAATAAATTAAATGGATGTAATGAGTGCAATGGACAAAATGAACAAAAACGGGCAAAATTAATCAAGAGTAGAGGATGGAAAGATGAATACAAGAGACTGATGAGTACACAGACAGATGATTCCGACTGTATGAGTGCATAGCATAAATGGAAAGAACAGAATAGAAGATTCAAGTACATGGGACGAGAGCAGTGCATGAAATGGATAGAGAGCACGGAACAGATCCAGTGCGTATGACAAGTGACATGGCCTGAAACGATAAAACATGATGAACGAACGAAGTGAATGGAGCGGATGAAATCATTAGAATGGATGAAGTGCGTGGAACGGATGAGCGCACTGAGCGGACGAACGTGTTGAGCAGATGAGTGCGTAGATTGGATGAGTGTATACAACGGATGAGTATACAGAACAGACGAATATGCTGAGCGGATGAGTGTATTGAACAGATGAGTGTTTTGAACGGATGAGATAATAGAACGGATGAGTGTATTGAATGGATGAGTGTATTGAGCGGATGAGTGTGTAGAGCAGATGAGTGTAGAGCAGACGACAGTGTGGAGCAGATGAGTGCGTAAGTGCGGAGGAGTGTGTTGAACGCAGGAGTACATAGAGCGGATGAGTGTGTAGAGCAGATGTCGCTGTAGAGCGGATGAGTGCAGAAGTGCGGAGGAGGTGTAGAACGCAGGAGTGCATAGAGCAGATGAACATATAGAGCGAATGAGTATAAAATGGATGAGTGTGTAGAGCGGACGTGGCTGTAGAGCAGATGAGTACAGAAGTGAGGAGGAGTGTGTAGAACGCAGGAACAGATGAATGTGCTGTCCGGATGAGTGTATAGAGTGCATGAGTGTATAGAGCGGATGAGTGTATAGAGCAGATGAGTGTACGGCCAACTGTGACTGCAGGAGGAGTGTGTAGAACGCAGGAACAGATGAATATGCAGAGCGGATGAGTGTATAGAGTGGATGAGTGTATAGAGCGGACACGTGTATAGAGCGGATGAGTGTACGGCCAATTGTGACTGCAGGAGGAGTGTGTAGAATGCAGGAACAGATGAATGTGCTGACCATATGAATGTGCTGACCGGATGAATGTGCTGACCGGATGAGTGTATAGAGCGGATGTGTGTATAGAGCGGATGAGTGTATAGAGCGGATGAGTGCGTATGAGCGAACGACTTTGTAGAACCGATGAGTGAATATAGCAGATGAGTGCGTGGAAAGAACGATAGCATGGAGCCGATGAGTGCGTGGAGCGGATGGGTGCACAGAGCAGAGGAGTGTGTAGTGCAGACTAGTGGGCAGAGCGGACGAGTGTATAGAGCAGACGAGTGCGTAAGAAAAAATGGGTGTGTAAGAGGAGGGGTGCGTAGAGCAGGTGAGTGCGTAGAACAGGTGAGTGCGTAGAGCGTGCAAGGGCATAAAGTGCGTGAATGCCTAGAGCAGACGGGTCAATAGAGAAGATGTGCGCGTAGAGCGCATGAATGCATAATGCGGATGAGTTGCAAAGAGCGGATGAGTTGCGTAGAGTGGATGAGTTGCTTAGAGCAGACGGAAAGGGTGACGTATATGTGGATGGAACGGGTGACGTATGTGGGTGGAACGGGTGACGTATGTGGATGGACGAGTGTGCAGAACGGTTCAGTACACAGAACGGATGGAGTGGGCGAAGTATGTAGATGCAATGGGGACATACGTGTATGGAATGGGGACGTACATGGATGGAATGGGGAATAGGGACCCATGTGAATGGAATGGAGACGTATGAGGATTGAACAGATTAAATAAGTAGAAGGTACCGATGTAACATGTGAAAGGTACGGGTGAAATATGTGGATGGGGTGCATAAAACAACTTAGAATTCACGAAAATGATCAAAGTACATGAACAGATCTGAGTGCAAGGAACAGATCTGAGTGCATGGAACAGATCCGAGTGCATGGAACAGATCTGAGTGCATGGAAGGGTTTGGGAGTGCGTGGAATGGTTTGGGAATGCGTGGAATGGACTTGAGTGCTTAGAAGTGCGCGACATACATGAATGGTTTGGAATACAGGTAACGTTTCAAAGAGCATGTAAACCATGTTATCACATCACCATGCTTACTCTCCTCTTTACACCACCATTCAACTAGAACACAAAGATACTATGACACCATTCGGTATAGCTGTTCTCATAGCAACATCTGCCTCATACTCCACATCACTCTAACTAATCACTGCTGGTTTCACACACCCCAGTCAGGCATTCTCCTCAGGCCTAACGCAGCCAGAACTGGTCTGGATAAAACCGGCCAGAATGAACACATACCCCTGATCTCTCAACCACCACACCTACAGCTATGAAGCAGCTATTACACGAATGCCACACCAGCTGCACACATATCCGGTGCTCACAAGCACCTTTGACTCTCTCTACTCTCTACTGACTTGAACTTCGGTTCCCGAGGGCATTCAAACTGCCAGCACCTTCAGACTATACCAATGGTACATAAGGCGCTATATAAATGCAAAGTAACATAACATAACACCCAAGATTCACACCGGTGCTGGAAGTAGGCACTTTATCTACCTCATATTCCTCTTCCACTTCATCCTCTTCTACATCACCACACCTGTTGCCCTCTGCAGGCCTTCCAGATGGTTGTTGTGGTGGTGTTGGTTGCCCCTGGGAGGGATGAGGGATGACCATAGTAGATGCAATTGCTGCAAATGAAGCTGTTCTGAAAAGCAGATGCTGGTATCTGCTCTCTCTAGAATAGCCAGAGAATGACTTAAAGAAATGGGTGGGTCCCTTGAGAGGAACTGTTGGCAGACCGTGCGACTGTCTGCAGACTAATGGGTGATAAATAGGCCTTGAATTGTTATAAAAAGTTGACAGATCAAATAAGAATAGGTCAGCAGCGCTGGGAGGGTAAACTTTCACTTCCTATATTGGCGAAAAATGCAGTTGAAACGGTTTGTGGTCACAGACACTGTTTGCAGACACCTTGTTATGTCCAACGGGTGCAGTCACATTAGGATGTCCCTGCACGTCTGCAGCGCTGCCATGTGTCTGTGGACAGCATTGATCGGGAGACCCCTGTGCATATGTCCATGTGTATCCACAAGCTGGCGTGCTCCCCACAGACGAATTAAAATTGCTACATGAGAGAACGGGCATGCGCGGACACAGTGCAAATTCCACGGACAACCTATTGTGTGAATGGACACCCCAGACAGTCATTGATTTCTACATTTTATTTTTTAAAGTAGCAAAGAATAATACACAAAATATATATAGTATAAAAATACATTTATTTATGAAAGGGATTGGATGTAGGAATGGGAAACATAAATGGGAGAATTTGGAATTTCTATATAATTATCATCAGGGGAGGGAGAGAGAAAAGTTTCATCAAAGTGCCTTTCATTTATGTTTTGGAAATTTGATGTGGTGATTGCTGGTGGAAGGGGGGAGGTACAAGAAGGATAGATAATCGACATTTCTAATAACATGATTTTTAACATAATTTAAAAGTTCCTTAAAGTCATTACTAAATTCATCATATTTTGCACACTCAATCATGATTTCATTAAATACAGTTGGAGATTGGAGATAGCGATTGTCTTTGCGATTTTTAAACTATGTACTGTAATTATGTACTATAAGAAAAGAAGACGTTATTATTTTAATGAGCTGTGTATAAATTACAGTATTTGTTTATATTGAAAGATGTACTGTTTACCATTAGAGTTGTTATCATCACTCATATCTTCTTTTGGAAAGATTGTTTCCAACCACGGTTAGGAAAGATTTCATTTATGTGAAATGTTCCCTCCATTTTTGGACATCCCAAACTTATTGATTTTGTTTGGGTATCCTATCCTGACTTTTACCAGTGGAGCCCAGCCTTCACTGTACTCCCCTGGGCTTTTGCTCACTTGTTATGTGGGAACTGTCACATCCTTCAGACTGTCAGTACTGGGAAACTATCTTTCCCTTAGTCTTTTACTATGTTGCCATTTCCTGATAACTTTTTAACAGTGCACAATGTACCTTCCAGTATCGTGCACTGGGGTCCCTTTTTGTTTTATGGCCGAGCCACAAAGTCTTTTGCTCTATCCCATGGCCATTTTGTCCCTTGCCTTTACCCAGGTCGAGTAACACCAGGTTTTCCATATTTGGTCATTCAGCCCCCCGTGAAAAACAATCTCTTTCACAGGCTTCTGCCTGCTGCGTGTGCATGCCCAGGAAGGGGGTTGGAACTGCCCGGTCCCAATCTACACCAATCTACACTACTGATGCCAGTTTGCCTGGAGTGCCTGAATGACTGAGACCACCATGCACTGTAATTGGTCCACGGATGGGATGCCTGCAAGAGAGCATATTTTTGATTGGAAGTCCTTGAATCTAGAGTGAAGCTAATCTTGGATAAGAGAAGGGGCTCTGCATCCATTCCAGGTTGATCACCTCAGTTCTCACTGAAATAAAGATGAAGCCAAGTCTCTTGCATGAAGAAACGGACTTGTCAAACTGACAGAAACGCTTTGGAAAGTTTTGATACCCTGTGCCCTCTGCTGTCTCGTCAGATCCCTGCTTTGTTTTCGATCAAGAAGGCCTGCCAACGTGCTTCACCCCTTTGGCAAAGTGCTTTACCCCTTTGGCAAAGTGGCAACAACTATTCTTGGCTCCCCCTGCTTACCTACCGAATGAGCCCCTTCAGAAGTGTTCCTGGGCCATCCAGTGAACTGTCCAGCTCTACCACTGGGTATCCTGCAGAACCAATGGCGTCTTGAGTGTAGACCTGAGACTTGGGACATGTCTTGCTTGTGGTCCTGTGCATTCTCCTGCCAAATTTGCAGGCATAGCTCCTCTGGGTCCTGAATTAAGAGAGTGTGTAATGCTGCCCGCATCTGTGATTTGCGTATCGGTACCTGTTGATGATGGACACTGTAGACACCTTGCTGTTCTGCTCTTCCGTGCCCTGAAGCCTGCTGCACCGGAATTCTCTTCATACCTCATTTGAAAGCTGAGAAAAGGCAACTGCCCCGTCATGGATTATTGTTCTCCCCTGCAGCCGCTGAGATCCAGCGCACCAGGAAACTGTAGGACTCGAACCTTGTAGCGACCATGACTAAACTGACAATCTTTGGTCTGGACTGTGCCGAGGGTCAATGAGTACTTGCATCACAGACCAGTGGCCCCCTGGCACAACCAATCACTTTTACGCACGAGTATCCCTTAAAAGTATTTGATCTTAGCTGGGTTAGCCTGCACTCCCTAGCTATTCTCGCCTTTTGAACACTGATTTTCCGCCAAAGGTGGGTCCTTCTCAAATAGTGGGAACCAATTCTTCATCGCCTCAAGCCCTGTCCTGACTTGCTACAGCCCTCCGAAGAACACCAGCTTTTTGCTTCACCTGTGAGATCATGGGGGTCATTCCGAGTTTGGAGGTAAGTATTGGTTTTTACCGGCATGGCGGAAAGAGCGAGTCCGATCTGGTACCACGCCGCTATTTACAGGCTATTCCGACCTCGCGGGCACAAGCTTTCCGCCATGCCGGTAAATCCCCTAGCGGCATACCGCTAAAGGGCCCGTTAAACCACTTACTGGCATGAAGCGAGACGTTCTTAACAACACCGCCATCGAAGCTTCGCCGTCCGTAATTAGCGGTGACCGTAATTTACGGATACCGTAAATTACGGTCACCGCTAATTAACGGATACGGAAATTACGTCATCGCACAGGAACAGGAAGGAGCGCGGCGGCCATCTTTAAAAACACAATCCATTGCCATCCTCTTCATACAGGACCCGGAGGCATATTTGGATCGGAAAAATAGCCATTAGAGACCAGCATCATGCCGAAAGCACTGAAAAAGGGTGCCCCCCGCATGAGGAAGGAGCGCTTTACACAGGACGAGCTCCAGGTACTGGTGGACACTCTGCACGAACATGCAGAGATAGTATTCAGCAGTGACATGCGTAGGCCCACCGTCGTCAGGAAGAAGGAGATCTGGGACTTGGTTGCACAGAGGGTGAGCACCTAAGGAAACACCGCACGCACCACGAAGGACTGCAGGAAACCGTGGGATGACCTCCGTCTCAGGGTGCGGGCCATCCTATCGGCCAACCGAAGTCAGGCCCTGGAGACAGGAGGAGGCCCAGCTTCTCCCATCAAAATGATGCCCTGGGAGGAAATGTGTGCGGACATGATGGGTACAGAAGCCATAGAAGGGGTTGGCAAAATGGAGTGCGGTGCTCCGTCATCCGCTAATGGAGGTGAGTGTCATGAGTCAAGACAGTAAATGCATTCCTAATATAAGGCACTGCCAAGGGCTGGGCAAGCTGTCACATCATGTTTGGGAACCCCCCCCCACCCCAATGAAATCATGCCGTAACAAGTGGGACCCAGGCTAATGTCAGGTGCAAGGCTGCAACCCATATTGGCCATACCACACAAAGAGGCTGTCAATTTGAGTCACCACAGTACTCCGCCAACAACATGAGTGACCCAGACATCTGCATGCATTTTCCATCCAGTCCCAGATCACTGTCCCACTCACCACCCAAATGTCAACAAAATGCTGCAATCCCATTGTGATACCATAGGCTTGAAGAAATGCTGACCCCCAAATCATTGCTCATGCCGTCTCTCTCTTCCCCCCCACAGGCAGCGGGCATGAAAGTGAGGACCAGGAAACCACCCAGGCCAGTACCTGCAGGGGCAGAGCCAGGGGACACCGTATACCTGCAAGCAGGAAGAAAACACACGCAACACCACCTGCTCCAGCAACCCCCATGGAGGGTGCACAACCCCCACCCGCAACCCCTACCCATGCCTGCAGTGCCGCCGGACACATGCCCCACGGTTCACTCTGAGGAGTCCAGTGTGGCAGGGGAGAATGCTGCCATGTGCCTCCTCGATGTGCCAGACAGTCCCACATCAATTTCCGTGGGCAACGTGGAGGACCCCAATGACATTGGACATAGCCCAGGCACTCCATCATACAGCTTGGTGGCACACAGCGACTCCGGGGAGAGTGACACCCCAGGGCTCACAGGCCAAGGAGTACCACCTGCCTGTCCTGGATCCACTTCTCCTGCAGAAAGTCCCAAAAGGGCTGCAGGCTCAATACCAAGCCTGCCAAGCACATCGGCCACATAGGCCATGGATGCAGTGCGCTCCCAACACCTCACGGGCCTGATTGAGGAGTTCATCCGGGACAACCGCGAATCAAGGTTGGAGTGGCACAATGACCTTCAGGCTCTGGGCGAGGTGATCACTGCGAGCACAAACCGGCTCTGTGAGGTGCTGGGCCGGATCGCAGATGCCCTGGAGGCAGCACCCCCCAGACCACAGCCCCAGTGGGAGTACCCACCCTCCCAAAGCTCCTCCACGCAGACCAGCCCTGTCCGTCGGTCACTGCATACATTGCGCCGCCACGACATGGATCCCCCTGGCTCTGGGAGTGCACATTGACCATACTGCCACACACATGTGGCCTATGTTCCACTGATGGGACTATTGTGGGGAGTTGGGGGGAGGGGGAAGGGGGTGAGGGTGTGTGTGGGAGTTGGGGGGAAGGGAGAGGGGGTGAGGGTGTGTGTGGGAGTTGGGGGGAGGGGGAGGGGGGGA